>NC_056728.1:441083207-441155990 GCF_019279795.1 Protopterus annectens | reverse complement strand
GCACAAAGTATTTTTTAAAAGGTGGGGATGCTCTGTCTTTCAGTTGGAAAAACCTTCATGTCTATGCCTTTCCCCCTCTGCCTCTTCTTCCAAAGGTATTATTAAAGGTCAGACAAGACAGGCCAAGGATGATTTTTGATAGCTCCAGATTGGCCTCGCAACACTGGTATCCACTACTACGGAGTCTGGTAAGGAAGCCTCCATGGCCTTTACCTCTGATTCCTCATTTGTTATCTCAGAAGGATGGTCATCTGCTCAATGTCAAGCTTCACTCTCTTCATCTAACAGCCTGGCATATTCTCTCTTGAAGCACAGCAGGTCTCAACTTCCTCAACAAGTTTTAAATGTGATTATGGAAGCTAGAAGACCTAGTACAAGGAAGGTGTACGCAGAACAAATGGAAGAGATTTTTATTTTGGAGTACAGCAAAGAATTTGGAGATTTCTGAGCCTAATTTGAGTGTGGCTCTTCAATATCTTACTGAGTTATTGGACAAAGGTTTGTCCTTCTCTTCCATTAAGATTCATGCTGCAGCAATTTCAGCTCATTATGATTGTGACCCACCTTTGTTTTCGCATCCTTTGTTCAAGCAGTTTCTTAGAGGGGCAAAGAATATAAGACCCCCACGTAGAGCTCCTACTCCTGCTTGGGATCTCAATTTTGTGTTGGAAAAACTTACTCTACAACCTTTTGAGCCTGCGGCTACTGCTGAGTTGAAATACTTGTCATGGAAGACTGCTTTTCTGTTGGCCATTACTTCTGCAAGAAGGGTGTCTGAGTTGCAGGCCCTTATGGCAGTAGAGCCCTTTTGATTTTCCATAAGGATAGGGTATCATTACGCACTAATCCTTCCTTTATGCCTAAGGTGGTTTCTAGTGTGGCTTTAAACCAAACTATTCATTTGCCTACTTTTTATGCAGATCCCCAAAATAAAGGGGAAAAGATTTTGCACACTTTAGATGTACACAGGCAATTGAGATATTATTTAAGCAGGACTAAGGATTTTAGGCAGTCTCAGCAGTTGTTTGTTTCTTTTGCCTTGAGTTCACAGGGCAAGCCTGTGTCAAAACAAACTATCTCCGGTGGATTGGCTTTTGCATTGCATTTTGTTATTCCCATCATGGCAAGGAGATTCCAGCTGGGATTAGGCCTCATTCCACTAGGGCTACTGCCACTTCAACAGCATTTCTAAGGGGGGTGGCAACTAAGGATATTTTGGAAGCAGCTCCTTGGAGTTCAGTGCATACTTTCTCTAAGCATTATC
Organism: Protopterus annectens; assembly: GCF_019279795.1. Classification (NCBI taxonomy): domain Eukaryota; kingdom Metazoa; phylum Chordata; order Ceratodontiformes; family Protopteridae; genus Protopterus; species Protopterus annectens. The sequence continues at coordinate 441,154,726 of NC_056728.1, read as the reverse complement.
ATCTTCCTATCTACTCTAAGTCTAGGGCTGGCTTTGCCACTGCTGTTTTGCAAGGCATGTTATCAGCTCCTACTTCCTTATAATTTGCCAGCCTCCCTTTCCTCTGCTTTGGGATTCTACCCAATAGTCAGGACTGCAGCAATGGAAGACGAAGAACATAGTACAGTTTTGTACCTACCATAAATGTAGATGTTCGAGGATTCCATTGTTGCAGTCCAATTTACCCTCCCTCCTTCAACTCTATGTTTAGGGGTGGTTGTGTAGGTGAGTTTACATGCTTATATTTTTTGTATATATTGTTGTATATATTGTACAGGTTTTTTGGTGCAGGTTTTTTGGGACTTGTCTTTTTGGGTCTTCTGACATCTGGGGCAAGAAAAGACTGAGGAAATGACGTCGGTCATGCGCATTAGTACCCTGACGTACTGACGTCAGTCTAAGGCGCCATGACCGACGTCAGCCTTATACTCTGGTATTCGGGCCGACTGGGACGCGGACTATACCCAATAGTCAGGACTGCAGCAATGGAATCCTCGAACATCTACATTTATGGTAGGTACAAAACTGTACTTCTCCCCAAATATCTTGGTCACATCTTCCCCTTCCAAGCAAATTATTGGTCAACAGACCATAGTGCCGAAGGTCTATAGTGCACCCAGGACTAGGTACTCCCCATTTATAGACCCCTTTTTGGGTCAGCAGTTAAGTCCTTTCCTTGATAGACCTTATCGTCTATACGGACGAAGAATGCTCACAATGCTTTGTACCAACATATTGAAAGAAATGCAACACATACTTTTACCTTTTTAGTATTACATATTGTGAGATTGAAATGCAAGGGGAGGGGAATCTTATAAATATGTCTGAAATATGTGAAACTAAGTGGATGATGGAACTTAGGACAGATAGGAGCCTGGTCTCAATGAAGTGTTACCAATTAAACTTGTGTTAAAGGGGCGTAGGCATTTTTACTGAATGATGATTGGTTTAGCATTGTTTAACTAGATTAGTAGTGGTCTGTTACAATGTCTGATGAAGAGATAACTTCCCGAAAGTTCACTGTTTTATCGGTTTTATTTAATACGTTGCTTCCAGCCTGGTGGTTTGGACCGTTATTATTTTATTTTATTACTTGTTCGTTGGTCTAAACCTTTGGTGTTTTTGGCCCTATTTGCTTTGTTTAAGTCTTCCTTTATCAACCCTCCTGTTGATGCTACTTCGTTATTTGGCCCGAAAGTCAGAGACACAGCCAGGTGTGAGAAGGAAGGAAAGATCCTTTCTGCTGTAGCCATGCGTTTTTCCTCTCCTCAGTGACCTTACTCCAGGAATCAGAGGAGTGAAAGATGTGGTTCAGAAAGTCCCAAGTGCCTTTTTGGGACACACGTGGCGAGTATTCCTCCTGGGGCAGAGGGGGGAACTCTCTGGGAAGACTCCCCTCCCATGGCAGAGGGGGCCCGTGCAACCAGGGATCCAGGTATTCTTTTTTTCTGGACAACCTTGCTTTCCTCCTAGGACTCCATTCTAAGTCTTGCAGGGCTCCTAGACCTCTCAGTAAACAAAGAAAAGTCAGTCTATCTCCAACACACGACAAAGAATTAATCGGAGCAAGACTAAACACAAAATTCTACATAGCTGCCCTTCCTCATCACAGACTGTAAAGGTTGAGGTCAGAACTTCAAGTGATACTCTCTCAAGACAAAGTTCCGGCTTGTCTAGTCTTACAGCTTCTTGGGTCCAGGGCAGCAACAATCACCTTAGTTCCCCTGGCGAGGTACTACATGAGGCTGCTTCAGTGGCTCCTGGCATCACAGTGGTCACTGTTAACTCACCCAGTGTTTTACCCAATCCGCATAACAAACCAATGCAAACAGGATTTATCTTGGTGGATGAAGCCAGAAGACAGTTTATGGAGTAGCCTCTTCTCCCCCTCCCAGCCCATAGTGACCACAGATGCATTCCTGATAGGGTGGGTGGGGCATTTACAGGGAAAGACAATCCAAGGCACTTGGTCCCCTCAAGAGGCCAATCTGCATATCAGTGTCCTAGAACTAAGATCAGAGCTCTTAGCGTTGCAAGCATTCCAGTCTGCCCTCCTTGCAGGGACAATTGCTATTCAGTCACAGAACATGTCAGTGGTCTGGTACATCAACAAACAAGGGGGAACCAGATTCTACCCTCTGTCGGGAAGCCCTAAGAGTTTGGCAATGGGCAATCACCTCCAACTGCTTTCTGATAGTAATGCATATTCCGGGGAACTCCAATGTGATTATAGACAAACTGAGCAGATTATTCTTCTACCTCACGAGTGGTCTCTCAATTCCAGTGTAGCGATAAAGATCTTTCGTTGATGGGGTCAGCCTTGCTGCAATCTGCTCACCTCTCCCATAAAGCACAAATGCAGCAGCTACCATGTCTTAGCCCCCCCCCTCGGGGGAGTCCCAGAGAGATGCTCTTCTCCATGATTGGCCCCCGAGACTTCTATATGCCTTCCTACCAATCCCTCTAATTCCCCAATTTCTGAAGAAAGCCCAACGGTTGAGAAGCAAAGTGATTCTCATTGCACCTTATTGGTCCCGTCAAGTCTGTTTTCCCTTTCTCTGGTCTCACTTAATTCACCACCCGTGGACTCTGGATCCAATTCTAGACCTGGTATCTCATCCTCAGGGCCTGGTCCACCCCAACCTATAAAATCTCAAGCTGACTGCTTGGTTTCTCCACTTCCAGTAATTGCTAGGCGAAACAATTTATCAGCCCTAGTACAAAAGATAATTATGGCTTCTCATAAACTGTCCCCCAGAAAACTTTATTTTAGTAAATGGAAGAGATTTGTTTGTTGCTCTGATGAAAACTGTCTTGAGCCTTTCTCAGCTTCAGTCGATAAGGTCTTGGAATACTTGACCCACCTTATTTCAGTTGGGTGCCTCTACGTCTACCATTAGAGTTCATTTAGCTGCCATTTCAAATTTCCATAACAGCTTTGATTATCAGTCCTTAATGTCTCACCATCTTTGCAAAATCTTTCTTAAGGGTGCTTTACATTTGAAATCACCCTTTAAAGAGCCCATAGCGCCTTGGGATCTAATGTTGGTCTTGCAATGTTTGGTCCGTCAGCCTTTCGAGCCAGCATCCACCATGATATTGAGTTTTTATCTTGGAAAACTCTACACCTGGTAGCCATCACATCAGCCAAGAGAATTTCAGAATTGGAGGCTCTGTCTGTAAAACATCCATATATCATTTTTCACAGAGAGTATCACTCGGAACTAATCCTCCTTTCTACCTATAGTGTCTGATTCCAATATTAATCAGACCATTGATTTACCGGTGGTCTACCCAAATTTCTCAAACAAAGGAGAATATTGTTTGCATTTATTTGGACATACATAGACAATTACATTTTTATTTGGATAGAACAAAATCATTCAGAAAATAGGACAAATTGTTTCTGTCCTTTTCAGGTACTAGACTGGGCAAACCAGTTTCAAAAGTTACTCTGTCAAAATGGTTGAGATTGCATTACTTTTATTTATGGCCAAAATAAGCTAGACTTTATCAAAAAAAGTTAGGGCCCATTCTACCAGATCTGTTTCCACTTCAGTAGCCTTTCATTCCAGAGCTTCTATGGATGATGTATGTGCAGCCGCAACTTGGGCTACTCCCCATACCTTTATCACTCATTACAAATTGGATATAGTGTCTAGGGGAAGAGCATCCTTTGGCTCCATGGTGCTCAGGCATATCCTTCCCTAGGGCTTCCCAAGGTCTAAAGCAACTAGGGACTCTGTCCCAACAGTCAAGAATGAATGAAGATTGACAACAGCAGATAAAGAAGTTATGTTCTTACCATAACGTTCCATCTGTGTTCGCAATCTTCATTTATTCTTGACATCCCACCCTCTTACCCCCTCCAAGATGCGCCTGGAGGTTCGGAACTAGTTTTCAGTTTCTAGTATGTTTGTTGCTCAGACAAAGCTTCCATAATTTTCTCCTTAATGAGCAAAACTCAATCTGAAGTGAAGGGAAGAGAGGCAGTATGGGTAGCCTTGGCTTAGGAGTTTCTGGCTGGTGCGAGCTTGATATAACGGCCGAGTCAGTTCTGAGTATCAGAACCGAACTCGACAGTCCAGAATGAATGAAGATCGACAACAAAGATGGAACGTTATGGTAAGAACATAACTTTTTTATTTTTTTTTATATAATTGCTTCCTCAGCAGACTTTCACATAGTTTACTGTCATTTTCACTGTACTGACACTACAGCTAGTGCAGTAGTCTCATGAGCACTCCTTGCCTTTCCTCCATTGTATATGTTCTGGGAGTTACTGGCAATTTATGTTGAGTGCATGATCTTGTTTTGGATGAAGATAGACAGGGGTCCAGGGAAGTAAATATTGTGGGAAGAAATACCCAGGGAATTGTTATGGCTAGGCTTGTATAGGTCCTAGGGCCGATAGCCTAGTACCAATGTATGAATCTGTAAGATGGTATAACATGTCTGAAGGTACCATACACCTTCTGAGTAAGCCAGCATAATTCAGGCCATCATCCTTCAGGAATAAACTGAGGCAGGCCATTTTATATATTGTCTCCCTCCAGATAAGAGGCCTAGGCAATACACTGATTATGGATCTTCAGATCAGGTTTCTATTTCTCCTGATTCCTTTTTTGATCAGGAATTATCTATACCTCCCTATGCGGATTCAGATGCAGAGGAGTCAATACCATCTGCATGTCCTCCTGAGGATTATTCATTTGGAGAAACCTTGCATACTTTGAGGGAGCATTTTCACTGGGAGAGTCAAGATTTCTCAGAATCAAAAAAGAGGCTCAGGGATTTCCTTCTCCCTCAGTACAGGCCTTTAGCCATACCCCCCTATTTTAGACATTGTGGATGATGTGTTTTTGGAGTCAAGCTTGACCCCAGACTCCTTACCTCTGGCTCCCAGCAAGCCTGACAGATATTACAGGGTCCCCGACTCACATAAATTTTTATTTAGAAACCCTGCTGCTGATCCTGAAACTATTTCACAGGGTCCAAAGGGAGTTAAGGCCTCAGCAGCAAAAAATCCTACCCCCTCTGACAGAGATTCAAGGGCACTGGATAGATGGGGAAAAAGGTTTATACATCTGCAACCTTGGAAATTAGGGCCTTAAACTGTCAATTTCATATGCTCAAGTATCAACATGTTATGGGATTGCTGAAACAGAAAATGATACTGATTTTTGAATGTGTGCAGAAAATAAAGAATTGCAGGAATTATTGCATGCAGCTGAACAGGTTGGAAAGCATACTTTGCAATGTGGTTTTGATTCCTTAGAGGCCTCCTGCAGGGCTGCAGTTACTGGATCTGTGATTAGGAGGCATGCCTGGCTAAAGGAACAAAATTTGCCTGATCATGTTAAAGCTAAATTGCTAGATGCATCTTTACAGCATGATACTCTGGTATTAAGGCAGAAGAGGTTTTAAAGGAAATGGAAGACAAAACTAATCTATGCAAACTGTAAGACTTCTTACAAGTGCAGCCACCAAGATTCAGTAGACGCTGGCCTACAAAAAATTGGTCCTTTCCTGTGTCAGACAGAGCTCAAAGGGGCAAATCCAGATGCCCTAAGGGTTCCAGATACCAAATGGAAGATTCATACAGGTCAAAGCAATGGGGTGCTTCTACCTCCAAATCTGGAGGAGATAAAGCGTAAACCTGCAGAAAACAGTCCCAATGACTTCCCTTTGCCTGCACCAAGCACTTATCTTTTGGCAGCACCCTTAGGGGGAAAATTTGCACTTTTTGCTCAAAATTGGCAGTTAATAACCCAGGACAAGTGGGTGCTAAACATAGTATCACAGGGATACAGATTCCATTTCCATACTCTGCCAATGGCAAACGGTTGGCCAGATCTGCCAAAAAAATCAATGGGCAGAGGCATAAAAACAGGTTACGTCCCTCATGGATATGGGGGCCATTCAGCCAGTACCAGAACAGGAAAAAGGACAAGGTTTTTACTCGACTGTTCCTGGTACCCAGAAAGGACCAGGCCTGGCGGCCAGTACTGTTTTTATCGATTTTGAACACATACCTGGACATTCCAAAATTCAAAATGCTGACTTTACAGCAGCTTCTGCCCATGCTGGGCAAGAATGCTTGGCTGGTGACATTAGACCTAAAAGAGGCATACCTGCATGTCCCAATAAGACATTCGTGCAGAAGATACCTCAGATTCAAGGCTGGCTTAATGCATTACCAATTCTCTGCACTGCCATTTGGCTTATCTACTGCGCCCAGGGTCTTTACAAAGTGCCTGGCACCAGTTAATTGCATTTTGCAGACAAAGTAAAATTCAAATATATCCTTACTTGGATGACTGTCTCAAGCAGAGAGCAAGGACATTCTTCTTCAACACCTGGCGTTTGTGAAAAGGCTACTAACATGCCTAGGGTACACAATAAAAGAAAAGAAATCACAACTGGTACCCTCTCAAAAGATAACATTCCTGGGTGCAAGCTTGAATACAACTGCCCAGATGGCTTACCTCACGCCAGACAAGCAAAGGCAACTGACTACTTACTTCAAACTGATGGCAGCAAAAACCCAGTTATCTGCAAGACAAATTCTGCAGACTTTGGACTTCATGGCATCCTGCATCCTACTGATTCCATATGCAAGACTGCATATGAGGAAACTTCAGTGGTACCTAAAAAATTTTATGGAGTCAACATTGTCACAGTCTGGAAACAATGATTCCCCTCATTCCCTGCCTACAACAGGAGTTTCTATGGTGGGTAAAGGCATGTCACCAAAACATGGGACGGTCCTTCACTCTACCCCCTGCCAGCCGACCTTAACAACAGACGCATTAGATTATGCCTGGGGGACCCACATGGTGGGAAGATGCATTCAGGGCATATGGACCCCAAAACAAATGCATCTACATATCAACCAGAAAGAGATGCTAGCTGTTCAAAATGCCCTAACAGCCTTCAAGGACTTACTTCATCCAGGACAACTACTGATAAAGACTGACAACACCACGGTCATGTGGTATATAAACAAGCAGGGGGGCACACACTCCTATCCCCTTTGCAGATTAGCCATGGCACTGTGGTAAATCAAAGCTGTGTCCCAAATACATCTTCAAGCTCAATTCCTGCCAGGAAAGCAAAATACTCTGGCAGGTGATTTTAAGCAGAAACCTTATGGATCCTCACGAGTGGAAACTAGATCCACAAGTCTTCAGCATGATAACAAAGAAATGGGGGAGCCCAGACATAGATCTATTTGCCTCTCCTCAAAATTATCAATTAAAAAGATTCTGCACAAGGACTTATCACAACAAGCATGGAAAGTGGACGCCTTGTCAGTTTACACCTTTCCTCCTCTTCCCAAAGTCCTCCTAAAAGTCAGACAAGAGAAACCAAAGATGATACTAATTGCCCCGGACTGGCCCCGCCAATACTGGTACCCAATCCTAAGGAACTTGTCTTAATACCCAGCTTGGATCTTACCTCAAAGACCTAAACTACTGTCCCAGCAAAACAATCAGATCCTGCACAATCAACTCCAGACACTGAACCCTGGCAGCATGGCTGATCATGTAGTTATACAAACAACACCTCTCAGTAAAGCTGTGATGGATGTCATTTTGGATGCCAGAAGGCCTAGTACTAGAAAATCTTATGCTGATAAATGGAAGAGATTCTGTGCTTGGAATCGAGCACAAGGTACTGATACAGCAGAACCAAATATTCCTCAGATATTACAATACTTGACTGAGATGCTTGACAAAGGCCTATCTTTCTCATCAGTTAAAATCCATGCCTCTGCCATTTCAGTTCATTACAATACAGAGCCACTAATCTTTTCTCATCCTTTACTTAAAGCAGTATCTTAGAGGAGCAAAAAATTTAAGGCCTCCTAGAAAGATCACCAATACCTGCATGGGACCTCAATTATGTGTTGGAAAAGCTCACCATGCCTCCATTTGAACCAGCTGCTACTGCTGATATAAAGTTCTTATCATGGAAAACAGCTCTGCTACTAGCAATTACTTCAGCAAGAAGAGTGTCAGAGCTACAGGCCCTCATGGCTGTAGAACCTTTTATCATATTTTACCCAGACAGGGTGTCTCTGAGGACAAATCCTACATTTATGCCTAAGGTGGTTTCTAGTGTGGCTCTTAACCAAACTATTCATCTGCCAACCTTTTATCCAAATCCGCAGAACAAGGGGGAGAGAATTCTTCATTCCTTGGACGTACACAGACCGCTAAGATTCTACTTGAGCAGGATTAAAGCTCTAAGAAAAACTGAGCAATTACTAGTGGCATATGCTGCAGGATCAGAAGGAAAGGCTATTTCAAAGCAGACTATTTCAAAGTGGATGTGCCACTGCATTAGTTTCTGCTGCTTACACCATGGTAAGCCTGTGCCCAAGGGCATTAGGTCTCATTCCACCAGAGCTGCAGCTACTTCAGTAGCCTTTCTCACAGTAGTACCAACCAAAGACATTCTAGAGACTGCTACTTGGAGTTCTTTTCACACCTTTACAAAGCATTATCATTTGCCTCTCTACTCTAAGTCCAGGGCAGGCTTTGCCACTGCAGTTTTGCAGGGCCCTAGAGCCGCACCTAATGCTGTTTAGCTCCAGCCACCCAACCATAACTTTGGGATTCTACCCAAATGTAATGACTGCAGCAGTGAAACACGAGGAACATAGTACAGTGTACACTTACCATAAATGTAGATGTTCGAGTGTATTCACTGTTGCAGTCCAGGTTACCCTCCCGCCAATCTATGATCTGGAGCAAGAAAACTTAAGAAAATGTCGGTTGCATGTTTTATACCCCTGACGACCTGATGTCATGGAAGCGGAGACGGCAACCGACGCCAGACCCAAGACTTTGGAATTCAGGCTGACTGAGGGCAACCTGCCAGCAGATTACCCAAATATAATGACTGCAACAGTGAATACACTCTAACATCTACATTTATGGTAAGTGTACACAACTATACTTTATGCGGACCCCCTCTACCCTGAAAGGGGCTTCTTCCATATGAGTTGCCCCTCTGCCTCGGGGGGATTGTTCACCCCGAGTGTCATGAAATGATCCTTGGGATTTCTTGAACCGCATTTTTCCAGCCTTCTGGTTCCTGGAGTAGGACCTCTGGGGGTTGGAAAAGCATATGCCCATAGCAGACCAGGTCTTTCTGTCTTTCTCACTACATGCAAAAGTGTGTCTTGTACTTTGGGTCCAAAAAGTGCAGATTTGTCGACAGGTGCATTGACGAAGGAAGATTTAAAGGGGTCTGCGAAGTCGCACAACCGCATCCAAGCATTACGTCTCATGACCGTGCCTGATGCGGCAGCTGGAGCTGCCCCCTTGGTGGTGTGAGATATCAAACACATTGAGGAGTTCAGGATGGATTCAAGGGTAGCTAGCTGCAAGGTGACAGTGTCACGCACCTCATCAGGCAGTACCCCCACCAAAGAGGAAGACATTTTGGAAATTGTGCCTCTTTGGAGGCGAGTATAGTGTGCCAGATAGTTCAGCGACTGAATGGTGAAGGTCGCTGAAGCATAGGTCTGCTTCCCTAGGCTGTCCATGGTCCGGACTCCCTTTTCGGAGGATGGACAGTGGAACTATCTTTTGCCAGTTCCCTCTTGGTGGCCGCTGCCACGACCATAGAATCAACTGTCAACTGCTTGGACCAGTGGTGCTGGTCTTCAGGTGGAGATAAAATTTTGTCTGGCCTCTGGGGGACAGGTTCTACGTTGTCCGGGGCCTTCCAGGCATGCTGCACAATGAGCTTAACAAGGTAATCTGCCGGTGGGGTCACCCATGAAGTAGATGGCTGGGCACGGAAGGCCTGCAAGAACACAGATTCCTTAGAAGAAGAGTGAGAACTTCCAGTCTCCCCGCTGCTTGAGGATTTTGAGAATGTCTCTGAATGAGACGTCATCTGGGGGAGACTGTGGTGACCCTTCCCCCTCATCACGATCAGAGTCTTCAGTGATAGATTCCTCCAGGGAGTCAAGGTGCTTCCTCTTGCACCATTTTTTCCTGGGGTGGCTCCCCAGAGGGATCTTCTTAGGAGGACTCCGGAGAGGGGATTCCCTTCAAAAGGGGGGGGGGTCTTGCGACTCCTATGCCCGGGGTCCCGAAATAGAGGGTTGAGAGAGGTGCTTGCTTGGAGGGGGTTCTGATACTGATGTCATTGGTGCTGACTGTGAGCCTGCGGAGTCGAGGACCCGCTCCCTCACCTGGACAGCAGGTCCACCCGAGGAGGGATGGGAGCTCGGAACCAGGGTCACACACCACCCCGAGGAGCCCATCTCCAGGTGAGGAGCTCCAAGAGGACTGGAATTCGGAGCTATGGACATAGACGGCGCCGGGCAAGAAAATAGGTGCCGGGCTAGGTACCAAGGTACAGACGGTCCAAGCACTTCTCCAAGAGAGCATCGGCTCCATCAGAGCCGATGCAGAAAGGGTGGTCAGTGTCATCGGGGAAAAACTGCTGTCGGAGCAGAGACAGTATGCACTCGGATGTATGGGATGTTCACAGTATGAGTGGACATCTGTACCGAGATCTCCGGGATCTGGGTTGAGGCTGGAGGAGGATAAACAGGGGAATGTGTAGTAAAAAATTCCGAGCCAAGAGGGACGGAAGGTCTAGCTGGAATGGGCAATCCCCTAGCTGCCAGAAACTGGTACACATCCCGCACTAGATCTAATTCAGAAAACTCCTAGTGGATCTAAAGGAGGCTGCTGAAGGAGAATCCGGCTAAACCTGTGCCCCAAAAAAGGGTTGTAAGTTGGAGCGTATCTTGTCCTTGGCAGATATTAGAGTTTTGGAGCCGATGGAGCCGAAGAAACTGTCTGCGCAGTGGCTGGGGATGGTGCCGAAGCAGGTACAGTCATCCGAGCCAATGTCTGATCCAAGGACGGCACCGAAGTCAGTGGTGCTGAGGTTGGAACCGAAATAGGGGTGAATATCATGGACGGCACTGAGGGAGAAGATGCAGAGCCTGGTTCTGAAGAAGTCTGCATTGAGGGCGCCGGCGAAGCAAGGAACCAACTCGGTTCCGTAACTGACGGAGATGTAGGAACAGAGTGACTTCATTTTTTCTTATGTATTTTGGTCTTTGGAGGGGGTGAGACCACCAACTCAGGGCCTCCAAAAAGGTGTCCTGATTTAAACCTTTTAAAATAAGTTTATTTTTAGGTTCTGCTAGTGTATGATTACTAAAACTAGCACAGATATCATTGTCAGCTTTAATGTGATCCACGCCCAAACAGTAGACACAACGAGCATGTGTATCTGAGTTAGGCATCTTATGCCAACACTTGTCACACTGTTTAAACCCCAACTTAGCTTTGTCTGACATAGTAAGGCAGCAAGGCTATCCTATAGAAAAAAACAAAATAAGGGAGAGAAAAAGGTGAGAGAATATCAACAATGGTATTTTAAAAATACCACAAGTGGTAAGGAAGAGCCTGTCAAAGGAATGAGAGGGGAACAGTACCAGTAATGGTAGAAATTAAATTACCAAGGTAAAGGGTAGGGGATAGAATTAGGTTATAGGCGACCGTGAGAAAAGGCTAAATTGACTAAAAAATAAAAAAAAATTTAAGAGAAACTATCTTAAAATTGACAATTTTCTACTTTGCTTTGAGAGAGATGACTAACGCATCTGACTAGGAACGCGGCAAACGAGATCTGGATTAACTAGGAGAGGGGCATTATGGGGTAGGTCTTAGCTGAGAGAGTTATTGGCTGGTGCGAGCTTGGAAATGGCCGTATCAGTTCCGAGGACGGAACCGAAGTCCTAATAGTAATTAATGAACAAAGGTTTACAACATCAGATATAACCTTTCATCATTTTTAAAGACCCCTGTGCTACAATTTTCATAATTTAAATGCGTGCCAAAACTTAATAGGGCTGCTTTATCCCATGAGTATGCTTCAGCATTGCCTCGTTAACTGAATTTCATAATGTGTGTGAAAATACCTTTCACTTCCAGAAGGAAAGTAAGCTGCCATATACTAATGCAAACCTGTTTCTTGTAATTTCTACACAATGTGTACCAAAACCCGATCAACTGGTCTGTATGTATTACTCAAGTAAATATATTGTGTATCCAGTGATATTACTTCAGGAAGCACCTTGTACCTCAGAGAAGAGATATGTATTGTCTGTACATCTGCTCTTCTACATGGTTTTACTATAAATTATAGGATCATAGGAGATTGCTAGGCTATCGACCCTGGAGGTCATTTTAAACCTAGCCATTTCAACCCAATGTAGTAAAGTATAGCGGTACTAGTTAATACCCAAGATTGCATTTAGTGATGACTGCCCAAGTCCAGGACGGTTGTGGACACTGTCCCTGGTAAAAATTTTTCTTAATCTGTTTGAAATGACATGCTTTTTAGTTCTTCAATGCTAGCATTTTGCTTGAACCTCCCAAATTGTCACGTAAAATAATTTTATTTGGTTGGCCATTAAATAAGTGTATACTTGCAGTGATTTTATTCATTGTCTGTATCTTTATTATAGGTAACTCCTTGTATTGGTAATAAGATTTTGTTAAATCTGAACAAATTGTTGCCCTCTACGACCACAAGTGCTGGTAGAAAGAAAGCAGTTTTAGCCTTAATACATTTGCTGAGCCTCTATTTTTATTGCTATTTTGCTTTGATGTACAAGATATTCTCCACAATGGAATGTGATAGATGTCTGTTATGTAACTTAATACACATTGCTGATATGCGACAATAAGTGGCCACTGAATGCCCCTTGTTGCACTTTGTGTAACTTCTCTTTTAATGATTTTACTATTGAATGTGTGAAAGCTATATGCTGTTAATTCTGAGAGTTCACAGTTTTTCTTCGAGTATTGTCTGTAATGTTGAATGTTTTATGTATGTTTTGTGTCTCATTTAAAATGGTGGTTTGTGCCCTCTACATACCTTCCCGTTTGTTGGTTAATGTACGTATTTACAGAAGGGACTAAATTTTGTTTTGTGAATTGGAGAATCTGGCTGCATACCAGTGAGCTGAAGTTTTGCTGCTTGTTGCAGTCTTAATTAGGCATTTTTTCACAATACACATCCGCATACTGAGACAAAAGAATATATGTGATTGTATATATGGTGTGATGTGAGGTACTGCCAGCTATGCCAGGAGGAGTAGGGCAATGGATGTGTAACATTTGCCAGCATAGCTAGCTGCAGTTTTGTAAAGAATTGTATGTCATCTGTATATCAAACTGATTTGTACAGGTGCCTGTGTTAAAAATGTACCAACAGTGGGTCCTGCGGGACAGAAAAGAAATACACCTGTATGTTAGGCAATATTGTAACTGTTGAAATTAATATATTATAACATAAGATACTGGAAGAGAAGATGCTAATGTCAGTCCAGCTAACTTTGAAAAATAAGTTACCTGGTTTAGGCCATAAAGATAGTATCTTACAGTTCTGATTGCAGCCACAGAAAACACGTCTGTGAAAACCAGGATTAGGAATCCTACTGTATTCTCCTTGGGTTGAACTAATTGCTACCCTAGAAGGGTGGAAGTTGTGGAAATGGTTTTGTAGCTTACAGATACTATAACGCATCTCCGCAAATATGTGTGTGTGTGTGTGTGTGTGTGTGTGTGTGTGTGTGTGTGTGTATGGTGACACATTCGTGCAAGATTCTGGCTCAGCTTCTAGTAAAGGGGGTAGTGTAGGGACCAGATGTATGTGATGTTATTCTGTAATCTAGCACTGAAATTAGGTTTTAATACTAGATGAGAGAATTTGTGAAACCTGATAAAGAAGGACCACTTACCGACTTCATCTTGCCTTGCTCCAGTAAGTGAACTAGGGGACAGTAATTTTTTTAATCAGTCAGGAAAATATAGTGAGATTAGTTAAATATTGTTTTTTCTGCATCTCTGTGAACCATTCCATCTGTGTCGTTAATATTTTCTGTGTTTTTTTTTTATTATTAAATATATTTAAACTTTTCATTGTGGCTGGTCTTTAGGGAATATTTTAACCTTTGAGAGTACTTGTATTTATTGGGTGACACTGTGGCTACTCCTGAAAGCCTTGCGCTTGGTCAAAATACTACCATTTGTATAAGTGTTTATTTTACTAAGTATAATTGGATACCCTGGTAAGAGCCTTAGAGTAGCTGGCTTTGGTGTGTTCTAGTGGCAGTATCTACCTTATAGTCTGGGCAGAGGGGGGACATAGCTGGTGTGCTAGCCTTTCCCAGGTGTGTATGAGAAAATCAAATTTCAAAGAGAGTGCTTGTGTCAGCTGCTTTGAACAGGGACACTGAGAACACTGATCTCACAGAGAGGGTGGTGGAGAACTTGGACTTGGAACATCTGGCTAAGGACTTAACTCTGTAGCTGTGTCAGTGGGGAGTATTATTTGGGTCTTGGAGAGAGAGGGAAACCCAGCCCCAGGACGGGAGTGTGTTCCCTCTGTGCTTTTTCTAGATTTTTATTTTTGTTTTTATAACTGCTTTTCTGTGTTATCTTTTTACTCCTTGTTTTAGTTAGTTGGGATATTTTCCAGTCACCCTAAGGTTTATGAATGTCAGTTGAGTAGGACACCCTGTGTTTCCAAATGCTACCCAAGCCCTCCATTTATGCTGTGCTGATGACCCCATAATAAGGCAGAAACATGCATGTCCACAGCTGGTGGGATTTGGCTTTATTGGCCTGAATTTGTCCATAAACATACTTAAAAGAAAAAGTCATGGGCATTCAGAATTGCCATTTAGCTGAAACACCTGATGTCCTTAATGGGTAATTTGCATATGTCCCATGTTGACCCTAATACAAGAGGTTTAAGGAATCTCACAGTGGAAAATGTAGTTTTGCTAGATTTTTCTTTTTGTTTTTTTAACTGATTGTTTTTTCTGTGTGACCCTTTTACTCATTGTTTTACTGTGTGCTGTTAAGGGAAATTGTGCTTGGTGCGGAGAGCTGCATCAGGAAATACTGTGTGTTTCTATTTTTGTTCCAAGTGAATGTCCATCACTGGTGTCAGTGGTGAGGAATGAGGCTCCTTGATTATTGGCCCAGAGGAGGGACTTCACATATGGGTACATAGGTAGGACTAGGCTATTTGGCCATAGGGCCTATATAAGCCTAGCCAAAAAGGTACCCTGGCTTTCGCCACCCAAGAAAATTATTTTCCTGTGCCCCTATCGAGCAGAGCCACAGAAGTGATCCCCAGGGTGAATTTTCTGTCTCCCATCCAATCGTCAAGATTTTTCTTGAAGAATGCTAATGAGGAGCTTTGTTTGATATAGATAGGTAGTTTGTTCCAAAGTATGGGAAGTCTCTGGGACAGGAATATATCCCTCCAGCATGTTCTGTTTATTGTGGTGACAAGGTTTAGGTTCCTAGAGCGTGTAGTTTGGAGGGATTGGGATTTCTTTAAGTAGAGCATGTCCAACAGCTCTGGGTTTGACATAGCTTTGTATGTTACTCAGAGATCGCCTCTGAGTAGGCGATATGCAACGGAGTAAAGCTTGAGTTTTTTTAGATGGTCTGTGTAGGGCATCTGTTTGAGGCTGGGTAATCCTCTTTGTGAGGTATTTCTGCAGCTTTCTAGTTGTTGTAGATGTCTTGCGAGGTACATACTAAAAGGGGCATTGTACTCTATAATGGGTCTAATGAGCGACTAGTAGAGGGGAACAATGACCTCTTTTTTTTCCTGGATGAGAAACCTTTTGTGATGAGGTGTACCACGTAGAAGGATTTCCTGACTACTGTGGCAATGTGATTATCAAAGGAGATACTACTGTCCACCTGTGTCCCAAGGTCTCTTATCACACTGTCGGTCTCAAGTAGAGTACCGCCTATGTGGTAGTTCATGGGTTCAGAGTTTTTGCAAAAAGGGATGGCAATGTACTTTTTGAGCTTGAGGCCATGGCTTTGACACCAGGCATCTGTCTCAGTGAAGCCCTTTTGTAGGATGTCCACATCGTTAGGAGTTTCGATTTATGGCTTCTAGATTGCAGTCATCTGCAAACTTAAATAACCAAAGACCTTCTCTGTTAGCCTGTACTTCTGAGAAGTAGGTACCAAAAAGGAGAGAGGACCCAGGACTGAACCCTGTAGTACTCCACTTGTCACTGGACTGAAGTCGGAATTGGAGTCTGCTACTTTCACAGTGTGGGTTCTGTCAGTGAGCCATTTGGAAACCCATCTTGTGACATAGGGATTTATACCTAGTTTAATGAGTTTATTTATAATTAGAGTGAGGGATGGTGTCGAAAGCCTTGGCGAGCTCTAGATAGGCTGTGTGAACCACCTTACCCTCATCTATGGCTTTGGTGACTGCTTCAAATAAGTCTATCAGGTTTAGGAGACATGATCTGCCTTTTACAAACCCGAACAGTGTGGGGTCCAGAGTTTTTTAGATACCAGTCTCATTGTTTATAAGTTCCATGATGATACTTTCCATAGCCTTGCAGACCAAGCTCGTCATGCTAATGGGGCGGTAGTTCCCGGGGTCCATGGTGGCTCTCCCTTTGTGGAGTGGGATAACCGTCGCTGTGCGCCATTCAGTGGGCACAAAGCCTGAGGTGAGGCTGTGATTGAACATGGTACTTAGGTGGGATGCCAGTTCGTTCTGTATTTTGTGTAGAACGCAGCCTGGGATGTTGTCAGGTCCCATGGATGCTGTATTCTTGGCTTTGGAGAGTGAGGTTTTTAACTGTGCAGCTGTGATTACAGGCACTTTGCATTCTTCCGATATAGAGATGGGCCCTTTAGGGGGTAAGAGGGGGGTAAAGTTAGTACTGAACCTATCTTCCAGGATGTTGGCAATATCAGTTGGTTCTGTATATTTAGTGCCATTGTGCTGTAACTCAGAGCAGATCTGAGTGTTGCCATTGAGATTCTTGACATAGCTATAGTATGCTTTGTGGTTGTCTTTAGAATCCGTGGCGATTTTGTTTTCGTAACTAGCTAACACATGTAACTGTGTTCCTCTTTGTTAACACTGCCCTTCTTATAATGCTTCAGGGCATAGTCAGGTAAAAGTCAGAAGTCCCAGTACATAATAAAAGGCAGAGCTTTTTAAAAATGTGTCCATAAAATGGACCTTGGTGGTCCTTAACAGTTTTCAGTCTTGCATGTCTCATGCCATTGCACCCACAAATGTGTCTTGGATAGAACAGTGGTTAACATTTGAGGCGCTGTGGTAGATGGTAGCAGTGTTTCTCGTTTGGGCATTGCTCTCAAGATGTTATCCTTATGTTTTGCAGTTGTGATAAAAAGGACAGTAAACTCTGGGCAAATTGACATCCGGCTTTGGATGTAGCCCTGTCTGTATAAAAGTTTGAAAAAAGTATGTACACATCTAGCCTGCATTTTTAGGCAGTTTCGCTTATGAGAGAAACTGCACAATGTATGCACTGGAGCAAAAGCATAACTTTGCTGTGACAGTGTGTTAACAAATTAAAAAAAAAAAAATCAGTTACTGCAGTGCACTTCCATTATTTCACATTGTATAAGACATGCATGTTACTTGTACAGAGTTTTAGTAGGGAGTCCCACATCCAGTTCCTCAAGACTGCATGAGTAGAAAATGCTAATGTCTCGCAACAAAATTGAGCTCTGTATCCCAGTCCTTGGGTAGGAAGTGTGTTAAGTGGGTGGTACATATCAGAGGGCAGTGAGGAGATTAGATATGAGAGGTTTTTAAGAAATTAGCTGGGCCATTCCAAAACTTTAATTTTCTTGTGGTGAAAGCATTATTTTATTGATCTGGATGTAAGATTGGGGTCATTGTCGTGTTGAAAGGTGAAATTCCTCTTCATCTTCCTAGCAGATACCTGAAGGTTTTGGGCCAAAAGTGACTGGTATTTGGAACTGTTCGTAATTCCCTCCACTTTGACTAAAGCCCCAGTTCCAGCTGAAGAAAAGCAACACCAAAGCATGATACTGTCACCACTATGCTTCACCATGGGGATGGTGTTCTTTTTGCACCAAAAGTACCTTTTGGAATTGTGGCCAAAAGTTCAGCCTTAGTCTCATCAGACCATAACACATTTTCTCACATGCTTTGGGGAGATTTAATGTATTGTTTTTGCAAATTTTAACCGGGCCTGGATGTTTTTCTGTATAAGAAAAGGCTTCTGTCTTGCAACCCTACCCCATAGCCCAGATGTATGGGAGAATACAGGAGACTGTTATAAAATGTAGTACACAACCAGTACTTGCCAGAAATTCCTGCAGCTCCTTCAGTGTTGCTGTAGGTCTCTTGGCAGCCTCCATGACCAGTTTTTGTCTTGTGTTTTCATCAATTTTGGATTGATGAACAGTTCTTTGCAATGCCACTGTTGTCCCATATTTTCTCCACTTTTTGTTAACTGTCTTCACTGTGTTCCGTGGTATATCCAATGCGGTGGAAATTTTTTTGTACCCTTCTCCTGAGTGATACGTTTCGACAATGAGATCCCTTTGATGCTTTGTAAGCTCTCTATGAACCATGGCTTTTGCTGTAGCAGGCAACTGAGTAAATGTCAGGAAAATCCTACTAGGACAGCTGAACTTTATTTGGGTTTAATCAGAGTCTCTTTAATTGATGGCAGGTGTGTACCCAAGAAGACTGAATGCTGTAATTAAATCAAAAGGTGCTTCAACAAAGTATTAGTTTAAGGGTGTGCACACTTATGCAACCAGCTTATTGTAAGTTTTTTATTTTTTATATTTTTTCCCTTAACAGATTTGTTTGTTTTTCATTTGAATTATACAGGTTATAGGTCACATTAAAGGTGGGAAAAGTTTTGAAATGATTTATTTGTGGTCTCATTTTTTTTTATATCACAAAAACCTGGCATTTTAACAGGGGTGTGTACAATTTTTATATCTGCTGTATAACTTGGATGGGTGTCTTGCCAACTGTCAATTGCACCTGGCATAGATGTTCATCATGCATACAGCTGCAGTCATAACAGAAGGGTTATCCTGCCGTTAGGCGGGTCCTCGGTCGGTCGAATTCCAAAGTCTAGGTCCGGCGTCTGTTGTCGTCGCTTCTTCCCTGACGTCAGTGCGGCAGGGGTATAAAAGAACCAGCCGACGCCATCTTCTTCAGTCTTTCTTGCCGCGTGGTGCCCGAAGCAGAAGCAGTTCGCAAGTGCTGGTCAGCCAGCTCCTGAGATTTATGAAAATATTTCAGCCGAAGTCTTCTTGAAAGCTAAGTACCCCGTTGGGGAAACTTTTCTTGCCTCAGACCGATGTCGGACAAAGTTAATAATTGCATTTCATGTGGGAAGCAAATACCGCATAAGGATTTCCATTCTTTCTGTATTCCTTGCTTAGGCCCAGACCACGACGTCTCGGCCTGCCGTTTTTGTGCTAGATTCAACAAACGCACTATTAAGCGTTGGGCGGAGTTCGCCCACCACTATTTTGGTAAAAAAATTTAATTACATTATGTCGTCGGATACTCCGACTCCAGCTTTGCGTAAAAGACGCAAAGATAAGGACCGACATATGAGGTCCGCGACTTCTACCGACACCACGCTAAAGCCGACTACCGGTGCTCCGGTTCTCAGCGAGGCGCCTACCTGAGTACCGATGACGCTTCATTACCGGTGTCTTCTGTGCCCGAGGTCGCAGGCTCCTCGGCCCCCATTTCGACTACAGATACCGACACCACTCTTGGCGGGGAAACTCAGAGTTTAGACAGGCCTGCCACTTCTCAAGGTGTCTTCAGGCCTTCCTCCTTTTCCTTTAAGGCCTTCACAAAATCTAAAGCAGCCATGAAAACTAAACCACAAGGACCACAGACTCCCTCTCAAGGCCTCATGCCTAAAAAACAGATGCTCACAATGGCTGAGGATTTGATTACTCTTATCAGGGGTTCCCAACCCCCCTCGGACAAAAGGCCCAGATTGGAGGAAGACTAGACTACCCTTCCTCAGACCAAGCCTCTATTACCTCAGAACATTCTGAGGACCAGGAATATTCATATTCCCCTTTTGAAGACTCTGATGCTGAGGAGTCCATTCCCTCGGTCTCCCCCCCCCCGAGGACTATTCTTTTGGGAAAACCCTACATACCTTGAGGGAACACTTTCACTGGGAAGGCCAAGATTACTCAGATTCCAAGAAAAAGCTCAGGGATTTTCTCTTGCTTCCCCAGCACAGGCCTCTGGCTATACCTCCTGTCTTAGATATATTAGATGATGTGTACACAGAAGCCAGCCTCAACCCAGATTCTTTACCTCCAGCTCCTGTTAAACCTGACAGGTATTACCAGGTTCCTGATTCACACCAGTTCCTATACAAAAGCCATGCTGCTGACCCAGAAACTATTTCACAGGGTCCCAAGGGAATTAAGGCCTCTACTGCTAAAAACCCATTACCTTCAGAGAGAGATTCCAGAGCTTTAGAAAGGTGGAGGAAAAAGGTGTACACCTCGGCCACTTTAACCATGAGGGCATTAAAGTGTCAGTTCCATATGTTAAAGTATCAACAGTTTTTGTTATCTCAGTCGAAAAGCAAAATGACACAACCTGAGCAACCAGATTTAAAGGAGTTGCATGATTTATTGCATAGTGCAGAGCAAGTGGGTAAACATACCTTGCAGTGTGGTTTTGATGCTTTAGAGGCCTCATGTAGAGCTGCTGTTACAGGGTCTGTCATACATAGACATGCTTGGCTCAAAGAGCAAACCTTACCAGATCATGTCAAAGCTAAATTACTAGATGCACCTCTTCAAAAAGATGTATTGTTTGGTGTTAAAGCTGAGGAGGTACTAAAGAAAATGGAGGAAAAGGCAAGATCAATGCAAACTGTGAAAGATTTCCTACAGGTACAACCTCCACGTTTCAGCAGAAACTGGCCTTCAAAAAAATTGGTCCTTTCCAGCCACGGACAGACCGCAAAGAGGCAGATACAGGTGCCCGAGGGGTAGAGGGCAATCTCAAGGATCATTCAGAGCCAGACAATGGCAAGCACCCACCCCAAGAGGTGGAGAAGATAGATCACAGTCATTCAGAAAGCAGACACAATGACTTTCCCCTTTGCATGCCAAGCAAAGCTTTAATGGCAGCACCTTTAGGCGGAAAACTGGCATTATTTTCAAAAAATTGGCATATTGTCACAAAAGACAAATGGATCCTGGACATTATAGACAGAGGCTACAGATTCCACTTTCACACCCTTCCAAAAATGAGAGGCATGCCAAACCTGCCACAAAATCAAAGGGCAGAGGCACAAAAACAAATTTCAGCTCTCATGGGCATGAAAGCTATTCAAGAGGTACCTGCAAAAGAACAAGGTCAAGGTTTTTATTCCAGACTATTCCTGGTACCAAGGAAGGACAAAGATTGGAGACCTATTTTAGACCTATCCATCCTAAACACATATTTACTCGTACCAAAATTCAAGATGCTCACATTACAGCAGCTTCTTCCCATGCTGGGCAAGGAGTCTTGGCTGGTAACATTGGACCTCAAGGAGGCATACCTGCATGTCCCTATCCGACAAGATTGCAGAAGATACCTCAGATTTCTTGCAGGTTCAACCCATTATCAATTCTCTGCATTTCCCTTTGGCTTATCTACTGCTCCCAGAATGTTTACGAAATGCCTGGCATCAGTAATTGCCTTCTGCAGACTTAAAGGGATACAAATATACCCATATCTGGACGACTGCCTGATCAAGCGGACAACAAGCACATACTTCTGAAACACCTGGCGTTTGTAATAAAACTGTTGAATTTTCTGGGATACACAGTCAACAAAAAGAAATCAAAACTAATACCCTCTCAAACAATAATTTTCCTGGGTGCCAGCTTGAGTACAAACACCCAGATGGCCTACCTCACGCCAGAGAAGCAAGGGCAACTATCTCAATACTTCAGCAAAATGGCAACCTTCACCAGGCTGACTGCAAGGAAAGTCCTGCAGGCTCTGGGATTCATGGCATCTTGCATCCTGCTGATCCCATGTGCAAAGCTGCATATGAGAAAACTTCAATGGTACCTAAAAAACATATGGTCTCAACACAGCCACAGTTTGGAAACAATTATACCACTCATTCCATGTCTTCAAAAGGAATTTTTGTGGTGGGCTCAAGCATGCCAAAGAAACATAGGTCTCCCCTTCTGCATACCTCAAGCAAATCAAATCATCACAACAGACGCCTCAGACTACGCCTGGGGGGCGCACATGACAGATCAGTGCATTCAGGGAAAATGGTCCCAAAAAGAGAAGCACCTACACATCAATCAAAAGGAAATGCTAGCAGTGCAAAATGCTATTATGGCCTTCAAAGACCTACTGCATCCAGGCCAGCTATTGATAAGGACAGACAACACCACATTGATGTGGTACATAAACAAACAGGGAGGAACTCATTCATACCCCCTGTGCAGACTAGCCATGTCCCTTTGGAACACGGCTCTGGAATTGCAAATCCAACTTCAAGCACAATTCCTGCCGGGGAAGGAAAAAACACTGGCGGATAGCCTAAGCAGAAATATGACAGATCCACACGAATGGAAGTTGCATCCTCAAGTTTTCGCAAAGATAACTCAGGCATGGGGACAGCCAGACCTAGATCTCTTTGCTACCCACAGAAATTACCAACTGAAAACATTTTGCTCAAGGACCTATCATCCACAGGCCTGGAAAGTGGACGCACTTTCTTTCAATTGGACAACATTGATAGTCTATGCCTTTCCACCTCTTCCTCTGCTGCCCAAAGTTCTATTAAAAGCCAGAGCAGAGAGGCCAAACATGATTCTCATTGCTCCAGACTGGCCAAGACAACACTGGTATCCACTCCTGAAGAGCCTGACGCATTCCCCGCCATGGATCCTGCCTCTAGTGCCTCTTCTGTTGTCCCAGCACAACTTCAAAACTCTTCAGTCAGCAGAAAACCCTCAATGTAGCCGCATGGAGAATCTCTTGATTTCCCAGCAGACCCTCCTCTCCAAGGAGGTGCAGGATGTAATCTTGGAGGCCAGAAGACCTTCTACTAGAAAAGCCTACTCCGCCAAATGGAAACGGTTTTGTGCCTGGAATCAGAAAAAGGGCCAGAATCCTTGGGTAATAAATTTACCTCAAATATTACAGTACCTAGCTGAGATGTTAAACAGTGGACTTTCCTTCTCCTCCATCAAGATCCATGCTTCAGCCATTTCTGCACAGTACAACACAGATCCTCCTTTATTCTCTCATCCTCTCTTAAGACAGTTCCTCAGAGGGGCTAAGAATATAAAACCCCCAAGGAAACCACCAGTACCTGCTTGGGACCTCAACTTCATTTGGAAAAACTGACCCTGCCTCCATTTGAGCCAGCTGCTTCAACAGAACTGCAATATTTGTCATGGAAAACAGCCTTCCTTCTGGCTATCACCTCAGCACGCAGGGTTTCGGAACTACAGGCCCTCATGGCTGTGCAACCTTTCATCATTTTCCATCAGGACAGAGTTTCCTTACGAACCAACCCTTCCTTTATGCCAAAGGTAGTATCCAGTGTAGCCTTGAATCAGACTATCCACTTACCTACCTTTTACCCTAACCCACAAAACAAAGGGGAAAGACTGCTACATTCCTTGGACATTCACAGACAACTTCGTTATTATTTGGACAGGACAAAGCCATTCAGAAAATCCGAGCAACTCTTTGTGTCCTATGCTACAGGTGCTCAAGGAAAGGCTATCTCCAAACAGACAATCTCAAAATGGATTGCCCACTGCATATGCTTTTGTTACTCATTTCATGGAAAAACTGTGCCTTCAAGCATCAGATCCCACTCCAGAAGGGCCACAGCTACCTCTGCAACTTTCCTCAGGGGGGTTCCTACCAAGGACATTTTGGAAGCAGCCACTTGGAGTTCTGTGCACACTTTCTCCAAGCACTATCACCTTCCATTCTACTCTAAATCTAGAGCGGGCTTTGCCACAGCAGTCTTGCAGGGCATCCTTGCTCCTCCTAGTTCCACTTAGTGCCTGCCACCTCTTTTTAGCTTTGGGATTCTACCCATCTGTTATGACTGCAGCTGTATGCACGATGAACATAGTACAGATGTCTTTCAAGGATGCATCTGCAGTCATCACATATGGGTTGTCCTGCTTCAGGCAGCCCTTCGGTCGGCCGGATTCCAAAGTCTGGGTCCGGCGTCGGCTGATGTTGCCCTTTCCCCGACGTCAGAGCGCCTGGGGTACAAAAGCGTCAGCCGACGCCATCTTCCTCAGTCTTTCTTGCCGCGTGGTGCCCGAAGCAGAAGCACTTCGCAAGTGCCGGTCGGCCAGCTCCTGTAATTCAGCTAAACCGAAGACTTCAAAAGCTAAGTACCCCGTTGGGGACTTTTTCTTGCCTCAGCCGATGTCAGTTAAAATTAATAATTGTTTAACTTGTGGGAAACAAATACCTCATAAGGATTTCCACTCTTACTGCCTACCTTGCCTAGGCCCAGACCACGACGTCTCGGCCTGTTCCGCCTGTGCTTCCTTCAACCGACGCACTCTAAGACGTCGGTCGGAGTTTGCAGAGGAATTTTTTGGGGCTAGTTTTGCTTACAAAATGCCGTCGGAGACTCCAACTTCACATTTAATAAAGAAACGGAAGGACAAGGACCCACACACGGGGTCCGCGGTTTCGGCTGAAACCACGGCCAGGCCTACCGCGAGTGTCTCGGTCTCTGCTGAAACAGAGTCCTTGGTACTTCCGTCCACCGAAACCGTACAACCGACAACCTTGGCCCCGGAGGCCACTACTGTATCGGTTGTTGAATCTCCATTGGAATCTGGTGTCCAGGTACCTTCCGACACCATTCCCTTAGACAAAACTACACCAGCACGTGGTGCAGCCAGGCCTCCTGCATCCATGTCTATTAAGGCATTCTCTAGGGCTAAAGCTGCTAAACACTCAAAATCTATGCCTCCCAGGGTTATCCCCCAGGGACCCACTACAGGTTCTCAGATCCTTAGTCTAGCAGAGGACCTTATTTCACTAATTAGGGGCTCTCAACCTCATCCGGACAGGGGCTCTCAACCTCCTACAGAAAAAAGGCCCAGGGTTGAGCCCTCTGATCCCCTCTCCTCAGATGAGGCCTCTGATGGCTCTGCTCTCCCGGACTACCAGGAGGAGGCTTTTTCGGCCTATGAGGATTCTGATGCAGAGGAATCTATCCCTTCGGCCTCCCCTCCTGAAGAACTGTCTTTTGGGGAAACTCTGCACACTATGAGGGAGCATTTCCAATGGCAGGGCCAGGAATTCTCTGATTCCAGGAAGAGATTAAGGACCTTCTTGCATTTGCCTCAGCATAGACCTTTGGCTATTCCCCCTGTTTTGAATGTCATTGATGATGTGTACTCTGAGTCTAGCACAACCCCTGACACTCTCCCTCCGGCTCCTGCCAAACCCGATAGGTACTACAGGGTCCCGGAATCGCATCTTTTCCTTTACAAGGCCCACTCTGCTGACCCAGAAACTATTTCCCAGGGCCCTAAAGGGGTTGCAGCTGTCACTACAAAAAATCCACTCCCCTCTGAAAGGGAGTCCAGGGCTTTAGAGCGATGGGGTAAGAAAGTGTATACTTCTGCTACCCTTTCTATGAGGGCTTTAAACTGCCAATTTCATATGATACAGTACCAAGAGTATTTGTTAGATGAATTGCATAAAAAACTGTCTTCACCTGAACCCCTAGATCGCAAATCACTTCAGGATCTGGTACATAACTCTCAACAGGTTAGCAACCATTTCTTGCAGTGTGGTTATGATGCATTGGAAGCTTCATGTAGGTCAGCTGTGACAGGTGCAGTCATACGTAGGCATGCTTGGCTGAAGGAACTATCTCTGACAGACTATGTTAAAGCAAAGCTTCTGG
This sequence comes from Protopterus annectens, assembly GCF_019279795.1. NCBI lineage: Eukaryota > Metazoa > Chordata > Ceratodontiformes > Protopteridae > Protopterus > Protopterus annectens. The sequence continues at coordinate 441,128,865 of NC_056728.1, read as the reverse complement.
ATGCTCCACTGGAAAAGCAAAAGTTATTTGGCTCCACTGCTCAGGTCTTAAAGAAATTTGAAGAAAATCTGTACAAACAGTCAAATATTTTATGCAAGTCCAACCACCAAGATTCAGTAGAAATTGGCCTTCAAAGAACTGGTCCTTTCCAGACACAGACAGATTTCAGAGAGGCAAGAACAGGCGTGCCAGAGGTAGAGGGCAAGCTAGTGGCTCCTACGTCAATGGCAGCCTCCCAACCAGAGAGGTAGTGCAGGGCCTACAACTGCTGCACAAGGACAGACTCAATGACTTTACTTTGACACCGCCAACCAGGGCTCAATTGGAAACACCTTTGGGCGGAAAGCTTTCCTTATTTTCAGAAAATTGGCACATTATTACAAGGGACAAATGGACACTACAAATAATAGACAAAGGATACAGGTTCCATTTCCACACATTACCGAAAAGAAAAGGCATGCCAGACCTGCCACCAAATCAAAGGGCAGAGGCTTTGAAACAAATCTCCAACTTAATGAAAATGAAAGCAATAGAAAAGGTTCCTCTCTCAGAACAAGGCCACGGATTTTATTCCAGACTCTTCCTTGTTCCAAGAAAAGAAAAGCAATGGAGGCCTATTCTCGACTTGTCCGCACTAAATACTTATCTCATTGTGCCAAAATTCAAAATACTGACTACAGCAACTCCTTCCCATGCTGGGCAAGGGGTCTTGGCTGGTAACTCTGGACCTCAAGGAGGCATACCTGCATGTCCCTATCAGACAACGCTGCAGAAGACACCTCAGATTTCTTGCAGGTTCAGAGCACTATCAATTCTCAGCATTGCCCTTTGGCTTATCTACTGCGACCAGAGTATTCACAAAATGCCTGGCATCAGTAATTGCACACTGCAGACTTCAGGGGATGCAAATATACCCGTATCTGGACGACTGCCTTATACAAGCGGACAGCCAACAAATTTTGGTAAAACACTTGAATTATGCCATCTCTCTTCTTCAGGCCTTGGGATATACAGTCAACATTCACAAGTCAAGACTTGTACCATCCCAAAGAATAACTTTTCTGGGTGCGGATCTAGACACAACCACCCAAATGGCTTTCCTCACAGAAGAAAAGCAAAACCAACTACCGGATTACTTCAAAAACCTGTCAAGACAAACTCAGCTGACTGCAAGGAAAATCCTGCAGGCCCTGGGTTACATGGCTTCTTGCATTCTTCTGATTCCTCAAGCAAGGCTACATATGAGGAAATTACAATGGTACCTAAGGAGTTTATGGACTCAGCACAGTCACAGCTTGGAAACTTTGATACCACTCATCCCATGCCTTCAAAAGGAATTTCTGTGGTGGGCTGAAGCAAGCCAGTCAAACAGGGGTCTGCCCTACAGCAAACCAATAGCCAGCCAAACCATTACAATGGACGCTTCAGACCACGGATGGGGAGCGCACATGGAGGGAAGATGCATTCAAGGACTATGGTCACAAAAAGAGCTACGCATGCACATAAACCAAAAGGAAATGCTGGCAGTGATGCATGCTATCGAGGCCTTCAAGTTATTTCTACACCAAGGCCACCTGCTAATAAGGACAGACAACACTACAGTTATGTGGTACATAAACAAGCAAGGAGGCACCCATTCCTACCCTCTTTGCAGACTGGCGATGAATCTGTGGGAACTTTCCTTGACACTCAATATACAGCTGCAATCCCAGTTTGTACCAGGAAAGGACAATATACTGGCGGACAGCTTAAGCAGGAACATCATGGATGCACACGAATGGAGGCTGCACCCAGACATCTTCCATCAGATAACACAATCATGGGGGAGACCGGACATAGACCTCTTTGCCTCCCCACACAATCATCAGCTGGAGAAATTCTGCTCAAGGACATACCACCCACAAGCATGGAAAGTGGACGCCCTCTCTTTCAGCTGGAGAACTCTAACAGTGTATGCATTCCCACCTCTTCCATTAATGACCAAGGTCTTACTGAAGATCAGGGCAGAGCAGCCAAGAGTGATTCTGATAGCTCCGGACTGGCCAAGACAGCACTGGTACCCATTGTTAAAGAGCATGTCACGGACGAAACCATGGCTTCTTCCACAATGGCCGCTTCTGACACAGCACAATTACAAAACTCTGCATTCCAACCTGAAAACATTACAACTAGCTGCCTGGAAAATACCTTGATTCATCACCAGGATAAGCTATCCAAGAGAGTGAAGGATATCATCATGGAAGCTCGCAGGCCTTCCACAAGAAAGGCATACTCAGCAAAATGGAAAAGATTTCACACCTGGAGCACCTCAAAGGGCCTAGATGCAACAGTTATGAACATGGCACATATCCTGGAATATTTGGCAGAAATGTTCCACAATGGCCTGTCTTACTCTTCCATTAAAATTCATGCTTCAGCAATTTCAGCAGAGTACAATACTGATCCACCTGTCTTCTCTCATCCTCTCCTAAGACAGTTTCTACGAGGAATTAAAAACATTAATTCCCCCAAGGAATCCACCAGTACCTACTTGGGACCTTAACTTCGTGTTGGAAAAACTAACACTGCCTCCCTTTGAACCAGCAGCATCTGCAGAACTACAGTTCCTATCTTGGAAGACTGCTTTCCTTCTGGCCAAAACCTCAGCAAGAAGAGTATCTGAGTTACAGGCCCTCATGGCAGTACAGCCATTCCTTATCTTTCATCAAGACAGAGTCTCTTTGAGAACCAATCCTTCATTTATGCCAAAGGTGGTAGCCAGGGTCTCCTTAAACCAAGCTATTCACCTGCCTACTTTCTTTCCAAATCCACAAAACAAAGGGGAAAAGCTTCTGCATACTCTGGACATACACAGACAGTTGCGCTACTACTTAGACAGAACTAAAAGTAACAGAAAAACTGACCAGCTGTTTGTAGCATATGCTGCTAGTGCACAAGGGATAGCAATTTCAAAACAGACAATTTCTAAATGGATAGGAAAGTGCATTCACTTTTGTTACTCCTTTCATGGAAAAACTGTGCCAGCTAACATTAGACCTCATTCCACCAGAGCCACAGCCACCTCCACAGCCTTCTTAAGAGGGGTGGCTACCAAGGACATTTTAGAAGTTGCTACATGGAGCTCCGTGCATACATTTTCCAAGCATTACAATTTACCTCTATATTCCAGATCCAGAGCAGGCTTTGCTACAGCAGTCCTGCAGGGCATTTTAGCTACACCATCCTTTACATAGATCCTCCAACCCCAGATTGGCTATGGTATTCTACCCATATGTGATGACTGCAGATGCATCCTTGAAGGACATAGTACAGTTTTGTACCTACCATAAATGTAGATGTCCGATAGGTATGCATCTGCAGTCAGGTTTACCCTCCCTCCTTCCCCTCTGTGGTATTTCTTGGGTACTTATCCCTCTCATAGCTTGCTGGGGTTATCTATTATGGTGTATTTGTTTTACATATACTTATATATATATATTTCTGTTCATGTTTGGAATTTATTGCATTCCTCCAAATTTAGCCTTCCTTAGAGGGCACCTGGCATCTGGGGCAAGAAAAACTGAGGAAAATGGCGTCGGCTGATGCTTTTGTACCCCAGGCGCTCTGACGTTGGGGAAAGGGCGACATCAGCCGACGCCGGACTCAGACTTTGGAATCCGGCCGACCGAAGGGCTGCCTGAGGCAGGACAAACCCATATGTGATGACTGCAGATGCATACCTATTGGACATCTACATTTATGGTAGGTACAAAACTGTACTTTTTGTACCTACCATAAAGGAAGATGTTCAAGTGCTAATACAGCTGCAGTCCAGGTTTCCCTCCCTCCATCCCCTCTTGGGACAGGCCATATGAAAAACACCTTCTCATACAACCTGATTGGGGTATTATTTTATGGTGTATTTGCTTGCAAACTACTGTTTTTTGATTATTCTATATTGCATTATTACATAAGTTTATGTTTTGCCTTCCTTCTGGGAGCACCTGACATCGGGGGCAAGAAAAACTGAAGAAGATGATGTCGGCTGGTTCTTTTATACCCCTGCAGCACTGACGTCAGGGAAGAAGTGACGACAACCGACGCCGGACCTAGACTTTGGAATTCGGCCGACCGAGGACCTGCCTGACGGCAGGATAACCCTTCTGTTATCACTGCAGCTGTATTAGCACTCAAGCATCTACATTTATGGTAGGTACAAAACTGTACTTTATAGTGCATCATGCTGGCAGACCAGTCTGGAGGTGTGCCTGCCCTTAATGAAGATAGGGTCTCCACCACCCTTAGTCTTCCCAAACTCATTTTTGTGTCAGAATGTGTGGAATAAGGCATAGCCTGGTAAGGCAGGGGTGCTGTCCACAGCATTGAACCAAATTTACGTGACCACACAGACAACGGCATCTTCCAGTGCAAGGAGAGCCTCCATTGATTGCGTTTTCAGGTTAAGGCTCCTAGGGTTTAGCAGAATGGCCTTATATATTTGCTTTTTGACAGATGTTTTATGTTGGAAGATTTGTCTTTGGGACCTTGCCTAAAATAGGCACAGTGGAGGAGACAAGAGCCTTGGCCAGGATCCGGAATTCCAGTGACAAGTGGAGGCCATTTCTGGCAAAGCAACGAAGCCCGTCACCCATGTCATCCCAGGCAGACAGATACTGGATCTCCCTCGAATGACACCAGAAAGTAACCAAATTGTTGAAGTCAGTTATTTTTTGTTGGTATTGTAACATTCTTGGTGAAGTTAGGATGCTGCTTAAGGCTGGGGTCATAACTGCCTGAGACATGCACTCTGAAAGCTCAATCATGGCTCTCTTCATATAGACCTGGGAGGTACGTCTCAAGTCATTCACACCAACATGGACAATGAGAGAATCATACTTGTTGCGGAGAGACTTAAGTGCATGATGTGACAGATTCTGGCACCAGACAGACAACTGACCATGACTATCTTTTCAAACCTGGTGAGGTGGACTTTGGTGTGTCTCTAATGACTAGTATGTTTGATTTACTGTTATGGCTTATGGGTTGTGATGGTTTGATGTTCTTCGTGTGTCACTGTTGCAGTCATCACATTTGGGTTATCTGCTTGCAGTAGCCCTCAGTCTGCCTGATTAACAAAGTCTTGGGTCCTGCGTCAGTTGCTGTCCCTTCTTCTGTGACGTCAGGTCGTCAGGGGTATAAAACATGTAGCCGACATCATTGCCTCAGTCTTTCTTGCTTTGCGGTGCCGGAAGCAGAAGCAGTTCGCAAGTGCCGGTCGACAGACTCCTGAAATTTTCGTTTTCGAGTTTCAGAACTGAAGTCTTCAGTACCCCATTGGGGAAACTTTTTCTTGCTCTAAACCGATGTCAGTAAAACTAAATTATTGCATTACTTGTGGAAAGCAAATACCTCATAAAGATTTTCATTTGTACTGTATTCCTTGCCTAGGCCCTGACCACGACGTACCTCGCTGTTGGTTTTGTGCCTTATTTAAACCATGAACTATCCATCGTTGGTATATTTTCGTTTCTAAATATTTTGGTGCTCGATTCAATTATCCTGATATGTCTTCGGTAAGCCATCCGACTACCGACATTCCAAATAAACGCAAAGATAAAGACAGAGACAGGCCGCCTAGGTCCAAACCTGCTGACGATGCTTCTCCTAAGCCAGTTGCCAGTTCAGCGATACTCGGTGAGGCGCTTTCGCAGCCCCTGATACCCGCTACTTCTGATTCGCAGGCCTCTACTGAGACCCATTTGGAGACCGGTATGCCGTGAGATCCTTCAACTGTGGAACCTGCGGATGTCTCTACCTTGGATGGATCCGGAGCCGCTGAGCAGGCACCGGCTTCTAAGGGGTGTATTCAGACCTACCGACTTGCACGTTAAACCAACGCCATCTTCTTCTTCAAGGCCTAAAACTCGAACCATGCCTAAAAAATTGGTGCCCAGACTGCATGGTCAGGCCTCTATGCCTAAAAAACAAATAAGAATGGCTGAAGACGTTATTACTTTAATCAGGAGAAGCCATACCCCCCCCACCCCACCCCCCCGAGACCTAGGACTGAGTTCGCTTATGATACTTCTGACCAGGATTCTGAATTTTCTGTTTCCTCTGATGACCAGGATTTACCCTTATCTTACCTATGAGGATTCTGATGAAGAGGACTCTATTCCCTCTGCCTCCCCCCCCCCCAAGAGGATTTCTCTTTTGGTGAAACCTTACATACTCTCAGGGAACATTTTTGTTGGGAAAGTCAGGATTTCTCTGATTCTAAGAGGCTTAGGGATTTCTTACTCCTGCCCCAGCACAGGCCTTTAGCCATACCTCCTGTACTAGACATTGTTGATGATGTATTTTCGGAATCTAGCTTGGCCCCTGACTCTCTTACCTCCTGCTCCCAGAAAATCTGATGTTGATTCCTGATTGTACTGAAAATAAGGATTTACAGGATTTACTGCATTCAGCTGAACAAGTTGGAAAACATACTTTGCAATGTGATTTTGATTCACTAGAGGCATCTTGCAGGGCTGCTGTGACTGGGTCTGTACTTAGAAGGCATGCTTGGCTTAAGGAGCAATCCTTGCCAGGTCATGTAAAAGCGAAATTACTGGATGCCCTCTTAAACCAGGACCACCTGTTTGGCAACAAGGCAGAAGAGGTTCTTAAAAAGATGGAGTAAAAAGCTAAATCTATGCAAACTTTTAAATATTTTTTATAAGTACAACCTCCAAGGTTTAGTAGGCATTCCACTCAGTCCAAACTCAGACCCAGCAGAGCTCCCAGGCTTCAGTCCCAGGGTACGCACAGGACTAAGCAGTGGGGGGGCCTCCACTTCCAAATCAGGAAGTAATAGAACTCCCCCCTATGGCAAACTGTTTCAATTACTTCTTTTTAAAACTTCCAAGCACTTCTCAACTGACTGCCCCTTTGGGGGGAAAGATTGCTCTTCATGCAAAAAACTTGGGAACTCATTACCCAGGACAAATGGGTTTTAAATATAGTGTCCCAGGGATACAGATTTCACTTCCACGCATTACCAACACCAAGCGAGTGGCCAAATCTACCCCAAAATCAGTGGGCAGAGGAAAAGGGACAAGGTTTCTACTTGAGACCTTTCCTGGTACCCAGAAAAGGCAATTCATGGCAACCTGTCCTGGACCTGTCTACTCTAAACACCTTTTTGGTGATTCCAAAATTCAAGATGCTGACTCATCACCAGTTGCTCCCTATGCTAGACAAGGACCCCTGGTTGGCAACACTAGATTTAAAGGAAGCATACCTGCACATCCCAATCAGGGAATCTTGCATAAGATACCTACTCTTCAAAGCAGGCTACACGCACTATCAGTTCTCTGCACTGCCCTTTGGCTTATCTGTTGCTCCCAGGGTATTTACAAAGTGCCTAGCTCCAGTCATTGCATTTTGCAGGCAAAGAAATACTCAAATATACCCATATCTGGACAATTGTATAATTCAGGCAGAAAGCCAGGACATACTTTTGAACCATCTGGCCTTTGTACAAAAGGTGTTAACTTGTCTGGGGTACACCATAAACAAAAAATCGCACCTGGTACGCTGTCAACAAATCATATTCCTGGGAGTAAGCTTGAATACAACTTCCCAGATGGCTTTCCTTACGCCAGCGAAACAAATTCATTTGACAACCTACTTCAAACAAGTGGCCACAAAAACCCTGCTATCTGCAAGGCAAATACTACAAGCCTTTGGGTTCATGGCCTTCTGCATTCTTCTAATTCCATATGTAAGACTGCATATGAGGAAACTACAATGGTACCTAAAAAGCCTATGGTGTCAACATTCTCAGGATCTAGAAGCAATGATTCATATCATACCTTGCCTACGCCTAGAGTTCCTTTGGTGGGCAGAGGCCTGCCACCAAAACAAGGGACTACCATTCACACGATCCCCTGCCGCCCAAAGCCTAACAGACGCATCAAACTATGCCTGGGGGCTCACCTGGCAGGGAAGTGCATTCAGGGCAAATGGAACTCAAGTCAAATGCACCTGCATATCAATCAAAAAGAAATGTTAGCTGTACAGAATGCTCTGACAGCCTTCAAGGACCACATTCTTCCAGAACAGTTAATGGTAAAGACTGACAACACCACTGTTATGTGGTACATAAACAAGCAGGGGGGGTACACATTCTTACCGCATCTGCAGACTAGCCGTGGCATTGTAGAACACAGCCCTGAGCTACCAAGTGCATCTACAAGCTCAGTTCCTGCCAGGAAAACTAAATACAGTGGCAGACGAACTAAGCAGAGACCTCATGGACCCACACGAGTGGAAACTGGAACCAAGGATTTTCAGCATGTTGACAAGTAAATGGGGGGGAGCCCAGATATAGAGCTGTTTGCCTCCCCCAGAGCTATCAATTGGACAAATCTTGCACAAGGACTCCCCACAAACAAGCTTGGAAAGTGGATGCTCTAACCTTCAGCTGGAAAAACCTATCAGTTTATGCCTTTCCTCCTCTGCCTCTGCTCTCCAAAGTACTACTAAAGATCAAACAGGACAAACCAAGGACGATTTTGATTGCACCAGACTGGCCACGTCAACTTTGGTACCCCCCTCTAGCCCAGTGTGTCACTGTTGGCCCCATGGCACCTGCCTCAGACTCCTACCCTATTGTCTCAGCAGGAGAACCAGATTTTACACCCTCAGCTTCAAACACTAAACCTAGCAGCCTGGCTAATTACCTAATTTCTCCTTTACCATCCCTCAGTAAACCAGTGATGGATATCATTTTAGAACCAAGGAGGCCTAGTACTAGAAAATCTTATGCTGAAAAATGGAAAAGATTCTGTGCCTGGAACCAATCTCAAGGGATGAGCACAGCAGTGCCCAATTTACCTCAGATTTTACAATACATAACTGAGATGCTTCACAAGGGGCGGTCTTTCTCCTCCATCAAAATTTACGCTTCAGCTATTTCAGCTCATTATAACACAGAACCTCCCCTCTTCTCTTATCCGTTGCTCAAGCAGTTCCTTAGAGGGGCCAAAAAATTACGACCACCCAGGAGAGCTCCAACTCCAGCCTGGGACCTTAACTTTGCATTGGAGAAACTCACTCGTACTCCTTTCGAGCCAGCTGCTACTGCAGACTTTAAATTCCTTTCTTGGAAAACAGCTTTTCTTTTAACAATCACTTCTGCAAGAAGGGTATCTGAATTACAGGCCCTCATGGCAGTGGAGCCTTTCATCATCTTTCATGCGGACAGGGTGTCCCTCAGGACCAATCCTTCCTTCATGCCCAAGGTGGTATCCATTGTGGCCCTTAATCAGTCCATTCATTTGCCAACCTTCTTTACTAATGCACAGAACAAAGGGGAACTGATACTGCACTCCGTAGATGTGCACAGACAAATTAGATTTTACTTGGACAGGACTAAACCTCAAAGGAAATCTGACCAACTGCTGGTGGCATTTGCTGCAGGGGCAGAGGGGGAGGTATTTTAAAGCAAACCATTTCCAAATGGATAGGCCATTGTATTCATTTCTGCTTGCTACAAGCACCATGGAAAACCTATCCCTCAGGGGATCAAACCCCACTCAACCAGGGCTGCATCTACTTCTACAGCCTTGCTCAGAGGTGTCCCTACCAGGGACATCCTAGAAGCTGCTACCTGGAGTTCTGTACTGTACATACTTTCACCAAGCATTGCCATCTGCCAATTTTCTCTAAATCCAGAGCTGGCTTTGCCACTGCAATCTAAATTCCTCCTCCCATCTTTAGCTTTGGGAATCTACCCAAAATGTGATGACTGCAACAGTAAAACACGAAGAACATAGTACAGTTGTATACACTTACCGTAAATGTAGATGTTAGAGTGTATTCACTGTTGCAGTCCTGGTTACCCTCTCTCCAGCTCCCTTGCTTCTTTTGGCTATACCTCTGCTCTCCTTTACTATGCTCAAAGCTTTTTGGTGTATTTGCTTTTTTGTTGGAGGTATAACCTTGTATATTTATAGATTTAATTGCTTCCCATTAGTGGGGCACCTGACATCTGGGGCAAGAAAAACTGAGGTAATGACTGCTGCATGTTTTATACCCCTGACGACCTGATGTCACGGAAGAAGGGACAGCAACTGATGCAGTACCCAAGACTTTGTTAATCAGGACGACTGAGGGCTACTGCAAGCAGATGACCCAAATGTGATGACTGCAACAGTGAATACACTCTAACATCTACATGTATGGTAAATGTACACAACTGTACGTTTTGCCTTATGGGCTGTGTTTGTGAGATACTGGTGTGTTGTCTGCTATGCCTGATTTGTTTGCTGTTGTGTGGAATGTTTGAGTGTGTTATGGAGGTCTCTGCTGCATGTAGGTAGTCTTTCATGACCATGAAGCCCAACTGACCAAATATGACTATATTTAGGTATAACCTACATTACGTGCACCTAAAAATTGATAGTTTTTGCACTTTTTTAATATTTTTATTTGCTGTCTTGTTTTTATCACAGAGTATAAATTGTTGAGAAAATGGTGTTTCCACTAATGAGTTGTTATATTAGAAGGTAATATTGATGTTCTTAATGTTCCACTGTTGCAGTCCTGACTATTTGGACTTCCTGCTGTGAAAGCCCTCAGCCGGCCCGGCTACTGGAGAAACTTCTTTCTGGCTCCCAGGCTGGAGGGCTTCCTGACCGATGTCAGTACACTCTGGTATAAAGGTAACCAATGTGTGTCATGAAATAAGTCTTTTCTTACCACAGAGTCCAAAGCTGTATTCAAGTTCGTTGGGCAGTTTGTATTGGAGGGAAGTGACGTTGGACAAGATAAGTACCCCGTTGACGAACTTTTTTCTTTCTTTTGCTGATGTCAGATAAAGTTAATAACCTTCTCCATTATGGTAAACGGATCCCTTTGTTACTTGCCGAGAAATTGTCATTAAGACAATTTCTTAGGGTAGTAATTCACATTAGAGCCCCCCAGAGGGAAACCTACTCTTCCTTGGGACCTTAACTTTGTGCTAGAGAAGCTGACCTTTTCCCCCTTTTGAGACAGCAGCTTCTGTCAAGTTTCTGACTTGGAAAACAGCCCTGCTTCTGACCATCACTTCAGCCAGGAGGGTTTCTGAGTTGCATGCCCTCATGGCAATGGAACCTTTTTTTTATCTCCCACAGGGATACGGTCTCTCTGAAAACCATCCCCTCCTTTATACCCAAGGTGGTCACTGACATTCATCTCCCTTCCTTCTTTCCCAACCCTGAAAACAAAGGGGAGAGAATTCTGCATTCCTTGGATGTGCACAGACAGCTACGCTTTTATCTGGACAAGACTAAAACCTTGAGGAAGATGGAAGTGCCGATGTGAAGTTGTTCTAACTCGCCGTTTTGTTCTTGCACGTGGGTTCGGAGCCGATCCCTCGGCTCCGAGTCAGCCGCTTTTCAAGCTCAAACTCTGAGAAGCTTGAGATCTAGTGTATATCCCATGATGCTCTACTGTAAATCCCCAGGTCTAGTTTGCCGCTGCAACGGATCTACAGCTCGTCTGAGGAAACTTGGGCCAGTGACTAAATTTTCTATATTTATAGAGAATTTTTTTGGATACTCTTATCTTTATATGGTTAAAATAGATGTGGATTTACCATAGTATTAGGGTTTAGTTAGTTCCTTTATATTTAGTGAAATTTTGAAGTGTTTTTTCTCTTAAAGGTTTCTTACCTGTTTGGGCATGACAGGGCTCTGTCAGCGCATGTGTGTGTGTGCGCGTGCTTTTTTCGTGGATATATATATATCCTGTAGAGTGCTTAGTTCATAGTTAATAGCTATAATAGTTAATATTTAGGATACTTAGATAACTTGTCTAGTTATTTCTTTGGCTTAATGTTGAGATTCAGGGATCTGAATTTATATTGTACAATATGTCAGAAAAGTAGAAGTCTGGATTTAAAAGGTGTGAGTGTGGTCAAAAAATGTCTGTTACAGACAACCACTCCACCTGCGTGTACTGTTTGGGTTCTGTTCATTTGCAGGAGGTGTGCTCTATCTGCCACTCCTTTAGCACCAGGGTTCTTTTGGAAAGGCGCAGGAAGCTCGTAGATAGGGGACTCCTGAAGCCTGAATTTCAGGCTATGTTGGACAAGGCCGACCTTTCTTCCAAGGCTTCAAAGGGGTCGAAGTTGTCCAAGGGGTCCTCAGAGCCCAAGTCATTGGCCCCGAACTCCTCTGGTGTGGTTCGTTCATCAGCTCCACAGCCCTTGGAGCCATGTATTGATCCTTTACCTCGGAGCTCAATTGTGGATCCGGTATTAGAGACTCCTCAGTCTCCAATTCTTCAATCGGTACTGTCTTAGGCTCCTTCGACCCATCCCTCGACCCATTCTTCGAGGCCATCTGATGTGGACCTGGACCGAGTGGTCAAGAGGCTGTTAGAGAACCCGGCCCTGGCCAAAATGCTTTCCCCTTGAGCCACTCTGCTTCGAAGCCTGAAATTCCAGCCCTAATTTCTTCTCCTCCTCCTCCGAAGCCAATCGAACTCTCGGAGCCGGGGCAGACAGAACCGATGTTGGTAGAGCCCTTGGAGCCGAGGTTTGATCCATCGACCTTGCTCTCCTCTGTTCTGACCGGGGAGTCTCGGGGCCGACAGTACCTCGCTGGCTCCGGGGTGGAGAGTCGGACCGATACTTCGGTTCTGACCCTTCCCCTCGGGGCATCGGCACAGGTGGCTTTGGCTCCTTCCTCTGGATTGGAGCGGGGGGGGTCTCTGCTCGGGGAGAGCTGCCGGCCTCTTTGGAGCCGGCAGACTTCTCGGACCGGGATTCTGGTGCCTTTGATGCCATGAGGAAGGTCATGTCTGCTAAGACCACTACCTCCTCAGATCTTTCTTCCCCTCCCCCTAAAGGGCCTCGTTCTACCTCTTCCCCACAGGTCCCTACCAAGCGTCTAGACCCAGGGCCTTAGGTATCCCCATTGGGCGGCCCCTCCTCTACAGGGACTTCACCGGACGCTCCCACCGATGAATTACCTAGGAAGAGACTGTGCAAGAGGAGGCACTTGGATTCCCCACAGGAATCCCTGACATCGGATCCCAACTTGGAGGAATCAGAAGTGTCCCCATGATCCCCCTCAGAGGATGTCTCATTTGCAGACATATTGGAGATCTTAAGACAGAGGGGTGATTGGCAGTCCCTTGCCCCTACTGAGGACGAGTCGGTACTCCTGAAGGCCTTTGGGTCTCAACCATCCACCTCCTGGGTTACCCCGCCCTTCGATGAACTGATGGATCTGGTTGCTCAAAGGGCGTGGGATTCCCCTGATTCAATGGAACTGGTCCCTCTGAGGCCCAACAAGTTTATTACTTCCCCTACTGACAAGGCCTTTTTTACCAAGGGAGTCCCAGTTGATGCCATGGTGGTGGCAGCAGCCACCAAGAAAGAGATGTCGGAAACCTCTTCTGTCCATCCTCCTAATTGGGATTCTAGGACGATGGACAGGTATGGGAAACGCATATTTAGTTCTGCGGCATTTTCCATGAGATCGCTCAACTACCTGACCCATTTTACCCGCCTTCAACGAGATCTCCTTAAAGAGCTGAGAGATGCTCTACAGGGTAACACAGCTGATGAAGTTTCTGAGAAGGTGACTGCACAACTCAACACCCTCAATTCTATAGTAAACTCATCCATGCGACTCATTTCTTATGCTGCCGATGGATCGAGTAGGGAGGCAGGCTCAGCGATAGCTCTTCAGAGACAATCCTAAATGTGCCTTTGCTCCTTTGCAGAAGCCTTCAAATCTTCCTTCGTCAATACCCCATTCGATGGTTCTGCCTTGTTCGGGCCTAAAGTTTAAGAGACGCTTACTAGGTGTGAACAAGAAGGAAAGACTCTGTCAGCTGTAGGAGTCCGTTTTTCCACTCCAACTAGACCGTACCCCAAAGGGCAACGAAGTGGGAAAATGTGGTTCTGAAAGCCCCAAGGAGCTTTCCAAGACACACCTACAGATACCCCCTCTAAGGGGCAGAGGAGGGGGTAAAAATGAAGACGCCGTCTAAACGGCAGAGGAGGTCCGCAAAACCAGGGTGACAGGGAGCAGTTCTCTGGTAAGCCCTATCAGCGTTCCTGAAAGGAAGCCCAGCTGTCCTTCTCTGGAGGCAGTCCAGGGGTCGCTTGGCTTTATACCCAAATGCCTGGCTAAACATTACAACGGATTCTTGGGTAAAAGCATCATTGCCAGAGGTTACTACATTCCCTTTACAAACCCCCCCCCCCCCCCATGTGTACAAGTATTCCAGACGTTCCACCCAGTCTGAGAAAGCTAGCAGCCATAAAAATTCAAAACCTGCTAGACAAAAAGAGTCATCCAGCCAGTCCCGGCGTATCAGATAGGATCCGGAGCTTACTCTAGGTTCTTTTTAGTTCCAAAAAAACAGGGGACTGGAGGCCCATATTACACCTCAGCAAACTCAACACCTTCATCAAGAAGGAAAAGTTCAGGATGGTCATGCTTCAATCGATACTTCTGTTCTTAGAAACGGGCGATTGGATGTGCTCTGTAGATCTCAAAGATGCTTACTACCACATCAAAATGGCCAGATCATCCAGAGATCACCTGCGTTTCCAGCTGGGGGCCAGTCATTACCAATTCAGAGCCCTGCCCTTTGGTCTCACCACAAGCCCCCAGTGTTCACCAAATGTATGGCAGTGGTCACGGCTCACCTGAGACGTTTAGGATTCCGGGTGTTTCCATATCTGGACGACTGGATCCTCATCTCCACCTCCAGGCATCAACTAATCCAAGCAAGAGACTATACTATCAACCTTTGTTCCCAGTTGGGCATAACCTTAAACTTTGAAAAATCTGCGTTATCGCCCTTGCAGCGTATTACCTTTATAGGAGCAGAGTACGCCGTCAATTCAAGGATCAGGTTGCCTCAAGCGAGAATCGTATCTCTAAAAAGTCAATTGTCCAGTCTGTTGACCCAGAACAAAGCTCCTGCTTCCCAGATACTGAAACTGTTAGGCACAATGGCATCCACGCTGATAGCAGTCTCGTTAGGCCACATGCGGATACTCCATTGGCTACTCTTCACACAGTGGTCTTACCAACGACTGCCCATGTCACATGAGATTCTGTTAACAAATCTTTGCAAGAAGGATCTCAATTGGAGGCTGAACAGCGACCAATTGGTAGTCGAATGTCCCTTTGTTCTTCCCCAACCCACAGCCACAGTGACCACGGATGCTTCCCTGATAGGGTGGGGGGGGGGGCTATTTCAGGGAAAGACTGTCCAAGGTACTTGGTCAAGCATGGAATCACATTTGCATATAAATGTCCTGGAGCTGAGCACGGTGTTCCTGGCATTGCAACACTTTCACGACTGTCTTCCTCCAGGGACAATTGCAGTTCAGACAGACATGTCAGTAGTCTGGTACATCAACAAGCAAGGGGGAACCAGATCGTATCCCTTATGCTGAGAGGCCCTAAGAATTTGGCAATGGGCTGTATCTACCAGACGCTTTCTAACAGCAACGCACATCCCGGGGTCATCCAACGTGATAGCGGACAAACTGAGCAGGGCCATCCTGTTGCCTCACGAGTGGTCCCTCAAACAACAGGTGGCGGACACGATTTTCCGGAGATGGGGCCAGCCTTGCTGCGATCTGTTTGCATCTCCGATGAATGCCAAATGCAGCAGCTACTTTGCCCTTTATCCCCCACTGGGGAGCAACCCGAGGGACGCGCTCATACACGATTGGCCCCCGGGCCTCTTATATGCCTTCCCGCCAATTCCCCTAATTCCCAAATTTATACAGAAAGCCAAAGGTCTGGGAAGGACTGTGATTTTGATAGCCCCGTCTTGGCCTCATCATATTTGGTTCCCCTTCCTACAGAAGTATCGAGTGGAAGAACCATGGATTCTGGACCCAGTGCCAGATCTTCTGACTCATTTGCCGGGGAGTTCTTCATCCCTCCCTCATCTCCCTAAAACTGACAGCTTGGCTGCTCCAATTCCCATATTAGCCAGATCTCGATTTGTCTCCCGCGGTCCAACATATTATAGATGTCCTTCATGGATGCATCTGCAGTCATAACAACTGGGTTGTCCTGTCGTCAGGCAGCCCTTCGGTCGGCCGGATTCCAAAGTCCGGGTCCGGCTTCGGCTGATGTCGCACTTCACCCGACGCCATCTCTGCTGGTCTTCGGGTATAAAGGCATCAGCCGACGCCATTTTCCTCAGTCTTTCTTGCCGCGTGGCGCCCGAAGCAGAAGCTGTTCGCAAGTGCCGGTCGGTCAGATCCAGAGATTACTACTACCGAATACTACTTCGAAGACTTCTAAAGCTAAGTACCCCGCTGGGGACTCTTTCTTGCCTCAGCCGATGTCAGAAAAAGTCAATAACTGTTTAACTTGTGGGAAGCAAATACCTCATAAAGATTTCCACTCTTACTGTTTGCCTTGTTTAGGCCCAGACCACGACGTAGCAGCCTGTGCTTCATTCAACCGACGAACGCTTAGGCGTCGGTCGCACTTTGGTGAACAGTTTTTCGGCTCAGATTTTGCGTACATTATGCCGTCGGACCCTCGGACTACCGAAATTGTTAAAAACGCAAAGAAAAGACCGACACTGCGGTCCGCGGTTTCGCCGAAACCATGGTTAAGCAAATCATGAGTGTCTCGGTTTCGGCCGAAACCGAGAAAACTGATCAAAGTACAGCCGAATCAATGACTTCTACTGAGGTTCCTGCTACTTTACTTGAATCGGCCTCAGCAATTTTACCTACAACAGTGGTTACTAGTGACTTATCAGACACCATCCCTTTGGATGTCTCTACCCCAGCACGTGGTGCTGCTAGGCCTCCTGCAGCCATGTCTATTAAGGCCTTTGCCAGGGCTAAAGCAGCCAAATGTACTAAATCAGTGCCTGTTAAACCCCCTCAACCAGGCCCACTTCTAGTTCACAAATGCTTACTCTGGCAGAAGATTTAATATCCTTAATTAGGGGATCTCAATCTCACCCAGACAGGGCCTCTCAGCCCCCAGAAAAGAGACCTAGAGCAGAGCCCCCCGAGCCTGTGTCCTCTGATGATTCTGCGGATGACTCAGATATTACAGACCAGCCAGAGGCTCCTTTCTCCAATTATGAAGACTCAGATGCTGAAGAATCCATTCCAGCTGCTTCTCCACCAGAAGAATTCTCCTTTGGGGAAACCTTACATGCCATGCGAGAACAATTCCAATGGCAGGAACAGGATTTCTCAGATTCCAGAAAAAGACTTAGGACTTTTCTGCACCTACCACAACACAGGCCCTTAGCTAATACCTCCTGTCCTCTCTGTTGTGGACGATGCATGTAATGATGTCTGCACTGCACCAGATTCCTTACCTCCAGCCCCTGCCAAACCAGATAGATTTTACAGGGTGCCAGACACTCATCATCACCTATACAAGGCCCCACTTGCAGACCCCAAAACTATATCCCAGGGGCCTAAGGCAGTAGCCTCGACCACAGCAAAAAACCCTATTCCTTCTGAAAGGGAAGCCAGGTCTTTAGACAGATGGGGCAAAAAATTTACACCTCAGCTACTCTCGCAGCTAGAGCTTTAAACTGTCAGTTTCACATGATACAATACCAAGAGTTTATGCTTGATCAGTTAACTAAAAAGCTATCCTCTGATGACTCTATAGATAAGAAATATGTATTAGAAATGGTAAATAACATACAACAGGTTAGTAACCATTCCTTAAAATGTGGCTATGATGCACTGGAGGCTTCATTTAGATCAGCCATGACTGACACAGTGATAAGAAGACATGCATGGCTGAAGGAACAGGTCTTACCGGATCATGTTAAAGCTAAGTTATTAGATGCTCCTATGGATAAGGCCAGTTTGTTTGGTACACCTGCCCAGCAGGTAATGAAGAAAATGGAAGAAAAGGCAAAATCTGTACAAACGGTTAAAGATTTCTTGCAGGTTCAGCCCCCAAGGTTTAGCAGGAACTGGCCTGCCAAAAATTGGTCCTTTGCTGACTCCACAAGATCCCAAAGGGGCAGGAATAGACGTTCCAGAGGCAGAAATCAATCTAGAGGGGGTGCCTACAGAGGACGACAGTGGCATGGTAATAACAGAGGCACAGACACAGCCACTACCACTACAACAGCACAATCACAGTGACTTGATCCTAACTCCACCTACCAGGGAACAAATAGCAGCACCATTAGGCGGAAAATTAACCTTATTTTCGAAGAACTGGCACTATATCACAAAAGACAAGTGGATTTTGCAAACCATAGACCAAGGTTATCGGTTCCACTTCCACACTTTACCAGTCAAAGAGGAATGCCAAATCTGCCTCCAAATCAAAAAACAGAAGCTCTACAGCAGATAATGCAATTAACAAAGATGAGAGCTGTGGAAAGAGTACCAATAACAGAACAAGGCAAAGGATTCTACTCCAGACTATTCCTAGTTCCAAGAAAGGGAAAAAGTTGGAGACCTATTCTAGACCTGTCCACCTTAAACACATACATCATTGTCCCAAAATTCAAAATGCTGACCCTACAGCAACTTCTTCCCATGCTGGGCAAGGAGTGTTGGCTGGTAACTCTAGATCTCAAGGAGGCATACCTGCACGTCCCCATTCGACCAATTTGCAGAAGATACCTCAGAATTCTTGCAGGATCAGAGCACTATCAATTCTCAGCATTGCCCTTTGGCTTATCTACTGCGCCCAGAGTATTCACAAAATGCCTGGCATCAGTAATCGCCCACTGCAGTCTACAGGGAATCCAAATTTATCCATACCTGGACGACTGCCCGCTACAAGGGGACAACAAAAGCAAGCTGACAACAGATTTACAAAGGGTCATTTACTTGCTACAAGGACTGGGATACACAGTCAATTTACAAAAGTCAAGGCTGATACCATCCCAAACAAGGACATTCTTGGGCGCAGAATTGGACACAGTAAAACAAATGGCATTCCTAACTACAGAAAAACAAAAAGAACTCCCTGTTTACTTCTTGGCACTAACAAAACAGAACAAGCTAACAGCAAGAAAAGTTCTGCAGGCCTTGGGCTTCATGGCATCATGCATAATCTTGGTTCCACATGCCAGACTGCATATGAGAAAACTACAGTGGTACCTAAAGAATTTATGGTCCCAACACAGGCACAGCCTAGAAGCAGAAATTCCACTAATCCCATGCCTAAAACAGGAGTTCCTATGGTGGGCTCAAGCATGCCAGTCAAACCCAGGCCTACCCTTTCACAACTATCAAGCAAGCCAAACCATCACAACAGACGCCTCAGACCTAGGATGGGGGGCTCACATGCTGGACAAATGCATACAAGGATTGTGGACGAGGACCAGCTTCACCTGCACATCAACCTAAAAGAAATGCTGGCAGTAAAACTGGCAATCCAAAAATTCAGACCATTTCTCAAAGAAGGCCATTTGATGATAAGGACAGACAACACCACAGTCATGTGGTACATCAACAAACAGGGAGGCACTCATTCATATCCCCTATGCAGAATGACTTTGGACCTTTGGAATCTGGCACTCAGCTACAACATCCAGTTACAGGCAATATTTGTACCGGGAAAGGAGAATACTCTAGCAGACATGTTAAGCAGAACCACCTCGGATGCTCACGAATGGATGCTACACCCCGACATCTTCAAGACCATCTCAAAGAAATGGGGAATGCCACAGATAGATCTATTCGCTTCCCCTCTCAATCACCAGCTCAAGAAATTCTGCACAAGGACATTCCATCCACTTGCATGGAAAGTGGATTCGCTCTCCTTCAGCTGGAAAGGTCTGACAGCATATGCATTCCCACCTCTTCCCTTGATACACAAGGTATTACTAAAAATCAAGGAGGAACGTCCAAGGATAATCCTGATAGCTCCGAACTGGCCAAGACAACACTGGTACCCATTGCTGAGGAGCATGTCTCGGGACAAAATGTGGTCAATACCCCTGATGCCTTTGATGTTAACTCAGAACAACTACAGCATCATGCATCCAAACCTGAAAACGTTGCAACTGACTGCATGGAACATCACATAGCAGCAACTAATCCAGATCTTTCCCAAAGGGTTAAAGACATTATCCTTGAAGCCCGCAGACCTTCAACAAGAAGGAACTATGCAGGAAAATGGAAAAGGTTTGTCATTTGGAGTGCTGAAAGAGGAAAAGATGTGTCTAATATAGATATTGCTAACATTCTGGAGTACTTGGCAGAGCTTTTACATACAGGCCTGTCCTATTCCTCCATCAAGATACATGCATCAGCTATTTCAGCAGAATACAGCTTTGATCCACCTGTCTTTTCACATCCTCTACTCAGGCAGTTCCTCAGAGGGATCAAGAATGTAAAACCTCCTAGGAAACCACCATTGCCAGCTTGGGATTTGAACTTTGTGCTAGAAAAGTTGACACTCGCACCTTTGAACCAGCAGCAACAGCAGACCTACAGCATCTATCATGGAAAACTGCTTTCCTACTGGCAATAACCTCAGCAAGGAGGGTTTCTGAACTTCAGGCCCTAATGGCAGTACAACCCTTCCTAATCTTCCACCAAGATAGAGTGTCCATGAGGACTAATCCTACATTTATGCCTAAGGTGGTATCCAGAGTGTCTTTAAACCAGGCAATCCACCTACCTACCTTCTTCCCAACCCACAAAACAGAGGGAAAGAATGCTGCATACCTTGGATGTACATAGACAGCTACGCTACTACCTGGACAGAACAAAAGTAACAGAAAAACTGACCAGCTTTTTTTAGCCTATGCAACAGGAAGGGAAGGAAAAGCAATTTCCAAACAGACAATCTCCAAATGGATAGGAAATTGCATACGATTCTGTTACTCCTTCCATGGAAAACCAATTCCACAGAACATAAGGCCTCATTCTACAAGGGCAACAGCCACTACCACAGCCTTCTTACGAGGAGTGGCAACCAAGGACATTATTGAGGCGGCTACTTGGACCTCTGTGCATACATTTGCCAAGCATTATAATCTACCTCTGTATTCCAGATCCCGAGCAGGGTTTGCCACTGCTGTACTGCAAGGGATCCTAACCACACCATAATCTATTCTTCCTCCTCCCCTAGTTGGCTATGGTATTCTACCCAGTTGTTATGACTGCAGATGCATCCATGAAGGACATAGTACAGTTTTGTACCTACCATAAATGTAGATGTCCGAACTGGATAGCATCTGCAGTCAGGATTACCTCCCTCCTTCCCTCTGTAGTACTCCTAGGGTATTTACCCTCCTAATAGCTAGCTGGTGGGGAGTCTCTTATGGTGTATTTGTTTGTATATATGTACATACATGCTTATTTTTGTGTTTGCCTTCTATCTTTTGGAAACATTGGCATTTACCCAAAATTTAGCCTTCCAAGAGGGCAACTGGCATCTGGGGCAAGAAACACTGAGGAAAATGGCGTCGGCTGATGCCTTTATACCCGAAGACCAGCAGAGATGACGTCGGGTGAAGTGCGACATCAGCCGAAGCCGGACCCGGACTTTGGAATCCGGCCGACCGAAGGGCTGCCTGACGACAGGACAACCCAGTTGTTATGACTGCAGATGCTATCCAGTTCGAACATCTACATTTATGGTAGGTACAAAACTGTACTTTTCCTCTCATAAACTGTCTACCAGGAAGCTATATAACAGCAAATGGAAACGATTTGTTCACTGGGCTTCTCATCATGACATTGACCCTTATGTGGCGCCTATTCCTACCATCTTAGAGTTCTTGTCTTCTTTGTTTCATGATGGCGCAGCTGCTGCCACCATAAGAGTGCAATTGGCTGCTATTTCCAATTTACATGTAGGGTTTAACGGGTCTAACATCATGTCCCACAGACTATGTAAGACCTTTTTGAAAGGGACCCACCATCTCGGACCACCTATCAGACAACCTGTCTCTCCCTGGAATTTTAATCTTGTTTTATCCCAATTGATGCTCGCCCCCTTCGAACCCGCGTCATCCTGTCACTTGAAGTTTCTGTCTTGGAAAACTATATTTCTGGTAGCCATTACATCTGCACGTAGGGTCTCCGAACTTCAAGCCTTATCCTCCAAGCCCCCATATTTGATTTTTCACCCTGATAGAGTGTTTCTCAGTACAAACCCTACCTTTCTTCCCAAGGTCTGTTCAGAAACTAACTTAAATCAGTCCATTGAGCTCCTAACCTTCTTTAGACACCATACCAACAGAATGGAATATGTTACACAAGCTTGATGTACACAGACAGTTGAGATTCTACTTGGACAGAATAAAAGACTTCAGACAATCGGATCAACTCTCTGTCTCTTATGCAGAGAATAAGAAAGATTCTGCGGTATCAAAAATCACATTATCCAAGTGGCTTTCTGACTGTATTAAATTCATTTATTTCTCCACTAACCAGCCATTACCGACTAACTTCAAAGCCCATTCTAGCCGGGCTGTTTCTACGTCATTAGCTCATGCAGCTCGTTTGCCCTTGGATACCATCTGTGCAGCTGCCACGTGGTCAAAATCTCACACGTTTATCACTCATTACAATGTGGACAGGACCTCCTTTGGTTCCACTGTGCTCAGGGATGTTCTTCCGTGAGCCACCCAGGATTAGGGTGCTTGGGGATGCTACCCACGTGTAAGAACAAAACGGCGAGATAGAACAACTTCACATCAAGAAGTTATGTCCTTACCATAACGTTCCATGTGAGTTGTTCATCTTGCCTTTTTGTTCTTACATTCCCTCCCACCTTCCCCCTCCTGTTGAGAAAGATGGTTGCCTTGGTGGATTTGTCAAGTTTTGTCAGCCTGTCTTCTTTGGACAGACTGTTTTTCTTCCTTCTGCAAACCTGTAGCTACCTAGATAGGTAGGTACTGTAGTTCTTTTTCTTCCTGTAGACTGTCTTTGGGTGCAGCATAGTAGATCTGGGGATTTAAAGTAGAGCATCATGGGATATACACTAGGTCTCGAGCTTCTCTGAGAGTTTGAGCTTGAAAAGCGGCCGACTCGAAGCCGAGGGATCAGCTCCGAACCCACGTTTAAGAACAAAAAGGCGAGATGAATAACTCACATGGAACGTTATGGTAAGGACATAACTTCTTTTTCATTACGTTTGCCCCTGGCTCAGAAGGCAAACTAGCCACGAAATAAACCATTTCCAAATGGATTTCCCTTTGCATCTTCTTTTATTACAGCTCTCATGGCAAAGTACATTTAGTAGGAATCAGGTCGCATTCCACCATGGCAACAGCAACCTTTGCTGCCTTCAATAAGGATGTCCCCATCAAGGACATTTTAGAAGCTGCCATCTGGTTCTCAGTGTGTACCTTCACCAAACACTACCACCTGGCAGCCTTCTCTAGAGCAGGCTTTGCCACTGCAGTCCTCAAGGTGCTGGGATGCAGGGCTTCAACCATTCCTGTGGTACAGATGGCAAGACTCCACATGAGGAAATTCCACTGGTTCCTCAGATCGGTGTGGACCCAGCATTCTCACCCACTAGAAAACAAAGTCCCCCTCATTCCTTGTCTAAAGAGTGAACCCCTTTGGTGGATCTAACAGATATTCCTAAATCCATCTATACCCTCTGCATCCTCTCACCCCAGTCCTAGAACTCCACACAGATGTATGACATGGGCTGGGGGGGGGACACAGCCTTCGGCAAATTTACAGTTCAGAGAATTTGGTCTCCCTCCCAAAAAACAACAGAATACATCAACATCAGAGAAACGTGAGCATCGCTACTAGCTCTACAAGCATTTCACCCTCTTCTTTGCCCAGGCCCTCTGCAACTGTTTACAGACAACATGACATTCATTTGGTATGTGAACAAGCGGGGGGACCAAATCCTTTCTCTTCTGCAGATTGGCTTTTCTGGTATGGGAATTTCTTACCCAATACCCCATGACCATTCAGGCATTCCCGCCAACCGGAAACTCTTGGCAGGACTCCTTAAGCAGGTCTGTGACACAGTCCCATGAATGGGTGCTTCACAGCCACGTGTTCCTGGCCATAGTCCACCAAAGGTGTATTCCTCAAATAGTTAGGAGGGTGGCCTGATGGTTAAGGTGTTTGCCTTACAAACACAAGGTGCAGGGTTTGAGTCTCACAAGGGATAATTAGCTAGGCTTAAAATGGCTCACAAGGGCAGTTAGCCAAGTACTACTCTATGAACCAATTTATTTGCCTCCCATGAGCAGACGACTTTAAAAATTGTGTGCCAGAGTCCCAGATCCTCTGATTTGGAAGGTAGACACCCACTCCTTTTCTTGGAACGGGATGTTTCTGTATGCATTTTCTCCCGTTCCTCTATCACCAAAGGTCCTGTTCAAGATTCTACAGGAACAACCAAAAATCTTGCTGGTGACTTCCTTTTGGCCAATACAGCACTAGATAATTCTTCGAGTTTCACTGTTGCAGTCATACACTTGGGTTATCTGCCTGCAGGTAGCCCTCAGTCGGCCTGAATACCAGAGACTTAGTATTTCTGCATCGGATGCTGTCGCTCCAAGGTTAACGTCAGGTCATCAGGGGTATAAAAATAGGCAGCCGACACCATTACATCAGTCTTTCTTGCTGAGGAGCCCGAAGTAGAAGCAGTTTGCAAGTGCCGGTCGGCCGCTACCTGAATTTTCGTTTACAAATTTAATAATCGTGAAGTCTTCTAAAGCCAAGTACCCCGTTGTCTTGCCTGTGGAAAGTAAGTACCTCACAGAGATTTTCATTATTACTGCATCACCTGTTTAGGCCCAGACCATGATGTCCCTCGCTGTTGGTTTTGTGCTTTATTTAACGCCCAAACCATTTGTCATCAGGCTCTCTTTGTCTCTAAATTCTTTTGCTCTCGATCTCCATATTCTGAAATGGCTTCGGTAAGCCATACGACTACCGATATTTCGAAAGAACGTAAAGATAAAGACAGACCGCATAGGTCCAAAACTGATGGTGACGCTTCCGCTAAGCTAGTCGCCGGTTCGCCGGTACTTAGTGAGGTGCTTTTGAACCCCTGATGCCCACTTCAGTGGATTGTCAGGCCTCTACTGAAACTCATTCGGAGTCTGTATACTGTGAGACTGTTAGATTATGGAACCTGCGGATGTCTCTACCTTGGATGGGTCCAGAGCCGCTGAGCAGGCACCGGCTCCTTAGGCAGTTATTCGCTCAACCGATGTTTGATACAACTTCCCAGATGGCATTCCTCACCTCATTAAAAACAAGTCTATCTGACAGACTACTTCAGACAAATTACCACCAGAACCCAGCTGTCTTTAAGAAAAATACTGCAAGCCCTAGGGTTCATGGCCTCCTGTATACTGCTGATTCCATATGCAAGACTGCATATGAGGAAACTCCAGTGGTACTTAAAAAGTCTTTGGTGCCAGCATTCTCAGGACCTGGAAACAGTTTTTCCTATCATACCATAAGGACAGAGTTTCTCTGGTGGGTAGAAGCATGCAAGCACAACAAGTGACTGCCATTTACTCAACCTCAAGCCGCCCAGACCGTAAATCAGACTATGCCTAGGGGGCACACATGGATAGAACATGTATTCGGGGCCACTGGAGCCCAAGTCAAATTCATCTGCACATTAACCAAAAAGAGATGCTAGCTGTACAGAATGCCCTGACAGCTTTCAGATCCCTAATCTTTCCAGGACAACTGCTAATAAAAACAGACACCACCACAGTTATGTGGTACATCAACAGGCAGGGGGGGGAACCCATTCCTAACCACTCTCCAGGCTAGCCATGGCCCTGTGGAACATGGCTTTAGACCATTCAAGTCCAACTGCAAGCTCAATTCCTGCCAGGCAAACAAAACGTACTGGCAGACAACTTAAGCAGAAACCTCCTAGACCCACAAGAGTGGCAATTGGAGCACAGCACAGCACATTCAGCCTTCTGATCCCGAAATGGGGGACCCCAGAGGTGGATATCTTTGCCTCCCCCTACAACCACCAGGTCAGCAAATTCTGCACCAGGAATCTTCACAGCAGGGCCTGGAAAGTGGATGGCCTATCTTTTCAGTGGGTAAATCTCTCAATCTATGCCTTTCCCTCTCTGCCCCTCCTTTCAAGAGTATTACTCAAGATAAAACCGAGCAGACCAAGGACAATTCTGATTGTCCCAGACTGGCCAGGCCAGCACTGCTACCTACTCCTGCGCAGCGTGACAGTGCCACCGTGGCACCTACACCAGAATCAAAACCTCCTGTTTTAGCAGGAGGGACAGATTCTGCATCCACAACTGCAAACCCTAAATCTTGCAGCCTGGCTTATTCCTTGAATTCTCCCCCAGCGACCTTAAGCAAACAGGTGCTGGGCATCATTCTTGAAGCCAGAAGACCCAGTACAAGAAAGTCCTATGCTGATGAGTGGAAAAGGTTCTGCTCATGGATACACAATATAAAGGAGAGGACACAACACTGCCCTCTCTGCTTCTTATCCTGGATTACTTAGCAGATTTACTCCACAAAGGCCTGTCCTTCTCCATTAAGATACATGCCTCAGCCATTTCTGCTTATTACAACACTGAGCCACCTCTCTTCTTGCACCCTCCTATCGAACAGTTCCTGAAAGGGGCTAACAACTTAAGGCCACCAAGGAGAGCACCCACTCCTGCTTGGGACCTTAACTTTCTACTGGAAAAGCTTACGCTTTCCCCTTTTGAACCTGCTGTATCAGCAGAGGTAAAATTCCTCTCTTGGAAAACAGCCTTGCTTCTAGCCATCACTTCAGCTAAAAGAGTGTCTGAGCTACAAGCACTGATGGCTGTGGAACCCTTCATTATTTTCCATGCTGACAGGGTTTCCCTCCAGACTAATCCTTCCTTTATGCCTTAATTGGGGTCCTGTGTGGCTCTCTATCGATCCATCCATTTGCCAACCTTCTTCCCTAATCCTCAAAATAAAGGGGAAAGGATCCTGCACTCCTTAGATGTGCACAGACAGCTCAGATTCTACCTTGATAGGACTAAGCCCTTGAGAAAATCTGACCAGCTACTAGTCAGCTTTGCAACAGGGGCAGAGAGCAAGGCCATTTCAAAACAATTTTCAAATGGATAGCACACTGCATCCATTTCTGCTACATGTACCATGGGAAACCAACCTCTCAGGGGGTCAGAACACATTCCACTAGGGCAACATCTACCTCTACAGCATTTTTCAGGGGAGTCCCTAACAGGGACATCCTGGAGTTCTGTACACACCTTCACCAAGCATTACCACCTGTCTATCTTTTCCAAATCCAGGGCAGGATTTGCTACAGTAGTCTTGCAAGGCATACCAGTCAGCCCCAACTCTTCTTGACTGCTTCCACCCTTCTTCAGCTTTGGGAATCCACCCAAGTGTAATGACTGCAACAGTGAAACACGAAGAACATAGTACAGTTGTGTACACTTACCATAAATGTAGATGCTCGAGTGTATTTACTGTTGCAGTCCTGGTTTCCCTCCCTCCAGCCCCCTGGTTTTCTTTCTCTCCTGTCTGTGGCTATTACTAATCCCTTCTGGGGTATTGGTATTTACTTTTTACTGGTGGTGTTTTTCCCCACCATAACCTAGATCCCTATTTGGGGGGCTCCTGACATTTTGGGCAAGAAAAACTGATATAATGGTGTCGGCTGCCTGTTTTTATACCCCTGACGACCTGACGGCAGTCTTGGAGCGACAGCATCCGACACAGAAATACTAAGTCTCTGGTATTCGGGCCGACTGAGGGCTACCTGCTGGCAGGTAACCCAAGTGTGATGACTGCAACAGTGAATACACTCTAACATCTACATTTATGGTAAGTGTACACAACTTTACTTTCCCCCCTCCTTCTGCATTTAGACAAGGACCATCACCCCAAGTTACCCCACAGAGTGGACCTTCTCACACAGAACAAAGGATCCCCTGATACATCCACACCTGTCAACGCTACAGCTGACAGTGTAGGTGATAGAATTCTAATCCCCTTCAGATTCATATTCTCAGTGGACGTGCTCAGGGTTTTGCACGAGGCCAGAAAACCCAGTACTAGAAAATCTTACATTTCCAAGTGGAAAAGATTTTCACTTTGGTGTCCCTCTAAGAACCAAGACCCCCAACAATGGGAGTTCCAATGGTTCTGTCTTATCTGTGTGAATTGCTCTCTGCTGGCTTGGCTTATTCTTCTGTCAAAGCACGCAGCTTTTTCTGCTCGTCTGCCTCTGTCTTCCCCTCTAGCTTCCAGATTTGAGGTAAACAATTCCTTAAGGGCTTTCTCCACATTAGGCCTCCGAGGAAACCTATTCCTTCTCCATGGGATCTTAATTGTGTTTTAGAAAAATCGACCCTTGTCCCTTTTGAGCCCGCATCTTCGGCCTCCCTCAAACATTGCTCTTGGAAAACTGTTTTACTAGTGGGAGGATGGCATAATATTTAAGGTGTTTACCTTACAGATACAAGGTGCAGGGTTTGATTCCCACATGGGGTAATTGGCTAGACTTGAAATGGCCCACAAGGGAAGTTAGCCTAGTACTAACCTATTACTGACAGAACATACACTGTAAAAGTAGCCGACTCCAAATCCAGCTCCAGACAAGTGATGTACCACAGGGTTCTGTCCTGGGACCACTCTTGTTTGGCATCTACTTCTCTGAAGTACAAGCCAACACTAAGGGACTCTGGCTTACAAAGTTCGCAGATGATTGCAAGCTGGGAGCCATTATTGAATCCCCAAATGATGTGGATGTACTACAAAAGGACCTTACCTTAACAGATGCCTGGTGCCAGAGCCATGGGCTCAAACTAAATGCCAGAAAATGTATAGTTGTCCCCTTTGGGAAAAACCACATACCTGTGAACCACCACATAGGTGGCAGTACACTAAACACCGAAAGTGTGATGAGAACTAGGGACACAGGTGGACAGTGGTCTCACCTTTGATAAACCACATAGCCACAACAGTTAGTGATGAGGTGTGCCACATAGAAGGATTTTCATCCAGAAAAATGGAGGTCATTGTCTCTCTCTACTCATCCCTCATTAGACCCATTATAGAATACAATGCCCCGTTTGGTATGTACCTGAGAAGACGTCTGCAACAACTAGAATGTCCGCAGAAATACCTCACAAAAAGAATCACAGGCCTAAAGCAGATCCCTTTTGCTGAATGTCTAAAGAAACTCCAGCTGTACTGTGTCGCATATCGCCTACTCAGAGGTGATCTTTGCCTAACATACAAGGCCATGTCAAATCCAGAGTTGTTGGACATGCTACACTTAAAAAAATCCCAATCCCTCCAAGCCACATGCTCCGGGGATCTTAACTTTGCCATCACGATGAATAGAACATGCTGTATGGATAGGTTCCTGACCCAGAGACTCCCCATACTCTGGAATAGGCTGCCCATACATGTCGGGCAGAGCGCCTCAATGGCCCTCTTCAAGAGGAACCTTGACGATTGAATGGGAGATGGGAAATTCACTCCGGGGATCACATCAGTAGCCCTGCTAGACAGAGGTCCAGGAAAGTAAACATTTGTGGGAAGCAATAGCCAGGGAATTGGTATGGCTAGGCTTGTATAGGCCCTAAGGCAGACAGCCTAGTTACCTACCTATGAACTTGTGGCCTTGACTTCAGCCAGAAGGGTGTTGTAGCTACAGGCTCTTATGGCAATAACCCCTTCCTTGGCCTTTCATAGGGACATTGTATCAGTGATAACAAATCCTTCTTTTATGCCAAAAGTGGTTAATGAGTTATCCCTTAACCAGTCCATTCAATTACCTACCTTCTTCCCTTCAAAACTACAGTGAGAAGGTACTGCATTCCTTTTCTGTACATAGCTTTAGTTTTGTCCAGGTAAAATCCAAGTTGTCTATCAGGAAATCTGATGAGCTGTTTGTGAACTTTCATCCCAGGGCTCTGGGTTTACCCATTTCCAAGCAGACTGTTTCTTGGATTACTAAGACGGTTTCCTTTTGTTGCATGCTCTGTGGTAAAAGCTTCTCTTCAACTGTGAAGACCCATTCTACCAGGGCTATGGCTTCTTCTAAGGCAGTTTTCAAGGGATTAGATAACAGCACCATCTTTAAAGCAGCCACCTGGTCTTCTATTCATACCTTTACCAAACATTACAAACTGGATGGCATCCCAGATCCAGACACAAATTTGCTAAAACCATTTTACATCATTGAGTGCTTCTCTGCTCCTCCTTCGTCTCTTCCTTCTTGAGCTTTGGCACTCTCCCTCAGGTTAAGAATGGAGTTAAGAATGAGTAGAAGGGCATAGAATAGTTAATGTGAAATCTTACCATAACCATAGATGTCCTTCTCATCACTGCTGCAGTATTTTATCCTTACCCCCCCCCCGCTCTATGGTTTTTCTTGGATGTACTGATCTTTCATATCCTTAGTCTGTCATTTCTCCTAGGGCATTCAGTTTTGAATATGGTATGTGCGTATGTTGCTTTTATGGCCTACGTACAACTGCAGCCTATGTGTGATGTCCCACATAGCCTACAGTAGTATGAGACTTTTATATAGTGGCTGTCTGTTCGACCTCAGTCAGGAGATCCCTTAGGTTAAGAATACTGCAGCAATGAAGAGGACATCAGTGGTTATGGTAAGACTTTACACAACTCTTCTTTCATACGTTCACAGGTGTGTACTAGGCTAATGTCCCTGGAGCCTTTACAAGCCTAGCGCATAGGATTAACCTGGCATCATGCCACCCGACCTAGGTTCCCAGTGCCTCTGTCGAGTAGAGTCACTGGAGTGATCCCTGGGGTGAATTTTCTATTTCCCATCCACTCATCATGATTTCTCTTGAAGAGGACCAGTGAGGTGCTCTGTTTGACATGTATGGGAAGTCTATTCCATAGCATGACCAGTCTCTGGATTATGAACCTGCCCCTTCAGCATGTTCTATTGATTGTGGTAATGATGTAGAGGTCTCTGGAGCATGTGGTGCGGAGGAGTTTGGGTTTCTTTAGATGTAGCATTTGTAACAGAGCTGGGTCAGACATGGCTTTGTAAGTCAAGCAGAGATTACTTCTAAGTAGGCGATATGAAACGGAGAATAGTTGAGGTTTTTTGAGTCTGTCCATATATGACAAGTGTTTAAAAGCCTAGGATCCTCTATGTGAGGTACTTTTGCGACCTCTCCAGTTGTTGCAGGTGTCTAGTCTTCTCTGCTCCTCCTGCGTCACTTCCTTCAGTCAGCCACAAACCAGCTAACTTGTTTAAGTGAAAGATAAATCATCCAAGAAGATAAGGATCATATTTAGTGGGTCAACAGCTGAGTTTGGTTTGCTGTTTTAGCAACGTCCTATCAGAAGTAATGCAAAACTTACCATGGCAAAATGTCATAGTTGATTTTAGGTGATTTAAACTCACTATCCATGTTTGTAATGAGAGGATGGAATGCAAGATTCATGCAATTCTGGATGAGGTGCGCCTTGTATGTCAGAACACTTCAGAGTAGATTTGAAACAATTTCATAGTTTTGACAGTTTTGGTTATTGGCACTGAGCTTGTTGTAATAATTAGTTTGCCACAGTGAAAGTGGTGTCTCAGTTTTCAGTTTTGTCTTGACAGTAGTAGTTGTATGATTATATCTAAATAAAATACCCACTGTGGTATTCTTTTGCTGTAAATGTAGCAGAAGGGTAGAAGAGCTGAGTTTTGCTGAGCATTGTGCGCACAGTTTTGGTATTTGGTGACCCTTGCAGAATACTTAGGGAAACTCCAACTGTACTGTTTTCAGTTTGACATTGGGAAATGCAGCTATGGTGACGGTCTTAAAGGTTAACATTTTTCTAAGCATTTTTGCTGTATGTTACATTGCTACTTTGCAATTTGACTTTTTCAAAGGCAGATGTATGATTATGTGGTGCTGTTGTGTCTGTGTCCTATGTACAAAAACTAATGGCGGTTGTCATGTTCATTTTGGCAATAAATGATTGAAGAATGCAGTTTTAGAAGGTAGCTTGTGTATGTTTTCTATCTTTTTCTTCTGATGTTGCAGTTTCTTCCTTCATTTATAAAACAGAAGCATAGTAAAGATGATGTTTTTACATGTTATTTTATATTCAGAATGTGTTTGACAACAAGGTCCCTGGCCTAATTTGACATACTGCAGTTATTAGTCTTCCTTTTTAAGGCATCACTGTTTCTTGATTATTTGAACTGGCTAAGTTCCCAGTGCGGAGTTTTGGAGTTAATTACAAAAACAAGAGTTATCAAAATGTAGTTTATTCTTTTGTGTATATGAATCCATTGTTGCCAGATGTTAACTACTTGAATACCTGGTAATTCTGAATACACGTGGTGAACAGTCTTGAAGGTGTTTGCAGTAGTCCATCTGGCATTGTGTAATAATGTAATAATAATTGATACACCAAGGTCATGTATCTACAGAAGGCTCAGGTCTTTGAAATTTGTTGTGCAAGTCTGTACTTTTTGGCATTTTTCCTCCTAGTTCACAGGTGCAGTAGAGAAGTTTACATGACTGTTTGTTTACTTTTAAAAGTAAAAGTGTATGTTATGGGAGCCAGATTTCATGCTAAAACATTTTGAAAGGTAGCTGCAAAAGCAAAGGTGCTTCCTTCCCTGGAGACATTGAATTCTGTTGACTCCTTTTTTGCTGTTTGAGGGTGAATTCTTCTGAAACAGCTTGACAGGAGCCATTCACTGTACTTTTGTTGTCACAATATTTATTGTTTAAAACAAGGAAGAATAAATAAACTGAAGACATTTGAAAAGCTAGTCAGAAGCCAAAATTTATTTTGCCACCATCCCTTCAAAAAATACAGATTTGCATCTGCCACACACATCTTTATGTGCCTTTTAATAAATACATTCACTTTAATTGAATTGTTTCATTGTCTAGGAATTTTTATTTTATTTTCCATGCTCCTTACAATGAAGATGGTAGGTGCTGATTATCTAACTAGGGGATATACAAGCGCAAAAGGAAGTACGCCATTGAAACAAACTATCTGGTGTGGGAGAAAAGTAAACAGTTGTCCGCCTAACTCCATTAGGTTACTGTCTCTCTTTATGTCCTTTCTACTTTTGTCTTGCTGTACTTCATCTCCTCTGAAAACTGTTTATACCATTTCTTAAGATCCTGCATTCATTCACTGAAGTCAGTGTTTGCACGATCACTTTTCAGATTTCTTCACATATTTTACTGTTTTTGATTTTTAATGATTCCACCTCTTCCGTATATAAACTTAAAGATTGTGTCCTTAATATGCTGCAGACCCTCCTTTGCACCCCCTTCTGGTAGCTAGATGTTCAAGTACAGCAGGCTACAAATGCCTGTTTTTACCTTATGCTTGACCTAACTGGGGACTTCAATACTGGCATAGACACCTCTCCTCCTTGTTTTAACACCCCACTTTTGTAGTCCACCATGTCATGTCCTTTGGTTTATTCTTCGGTTACCACCACAAGAAGGCCATTTTCTTTATGCAGGGCTACAAGTAGACTCTTCTTGTCCATTGTAAACTGGTATTATCTAGTGGGTTGCTTGGAGGCATTACCCCTTGCAGAAGCAAGGGACCTCTCTTCAGCACCATTGGCACCTTTGCCGTAAGCTTGCTCAGTTAGGGCTGGAGGAAAAAAAATGACCTGTCTGAATGATGATCCCTTTTGGTCAGCTTTCTCAAGGTAGGAAATGAATGGGCTTGATTGTCAAGAGGGGATCTGATGGCCGCTATAAAAATTCAAAGTAGCTATCATTTGAAATGTGCAGCTTTTTGAGATTGGTTTGGGCATCTCACTTGAAAATGGACCTGATGGTCTGTCCAGTTGAGAAACCTGCTGGTTTACTGGCATTTGTCCTAATGGATGAATATATTTGGAAAACATGCTTTGATTCTAGCAGTGGGTTCCACAAGAGCTTACATAGCCCAGCACTCCTGTGTCTGTTTGCCTGTCAGTCTACACTGACTTATCACAAGCATATTGCCTATTGTGCATAGGCTACCCCTTCCTAATGCTAAGAGAAATGGAGGGTTTCCGTTTTTCCCCAGTGGACAATGGTAGGACTTCCCATCTAAATGATTCCTTCTTTGCAGCAATGCTCAAGTAATAAAATCTGTTGTGGATTATTTTTTGTAATCTTTATCTGGTTAGGTGGAATATTCTCTACCATGACCCGGGTGCTATTGCATTGCATAGTTAATATAATGCACCACAGTGTTAGATGAAAATTGTGTAAACAAGCAACATACCACTGAGTCAATAGTACAGCTGTGAATGTAGTCCTTTCAGGTTTACAGTGACAGATGGTTATACATGTCATTGATGCAAAGCGTAATATTTTGTAATGCTTACATTTACAGTTAGATTACATAACCACTGAGTTAAAGTTTACTAACTGGTGTAAGATTGGTAGCAGAAGAGAAGGTATTTGTCTAAGTGTTCACATATTTTGAAAAAATACTTTTCAGTGTACTTCATGTTAATGGTGAACTAGGTAGCAGCATGTGAAAAAGTTGTGTGCACAGTTACTTGGTTCTGGTCACCTATTGTCCATTCTATTTTGCACCTCTTCTTTAAGGAATAAGTGAGGTCCCCTGGACTGCCTGATGTCTACTTCCACTTAAATCTTGTAAATACCATGCAAGTTGTTCAAGAAAGAACCGTTAAGTAAGTAAAGGCACACAAGAAGAGAAGTCAAAGGAAAACAGACCTTTAAACTTGCTACTAAAACATGTATTGGAACTTGTATGGTTGAAAGTAATTGTGTGCAAAAAATAATTGTGTGTACTGAAAATTATGTAGAAATGCTAACAATCAATTAAAATGTTATTTGCCAAACTAGTTGTACCAGTTAGAATACAGTATACAATTAAACAGCCAGACAAAGCACCACACGTTTGTATAGAATTTCTTTTCTTGTATTCCTGTTAAATTTTAAAAAATGTGTGCACGTAAAACTTTTTTTCATTGATAGTGGTTCACTTTGCTGGGTTGATGTCAGTCTCATTTGTAGTCAGATATGTAGTAAAATGTAAGCAGGGCAGTTTATGTATATAATGACTGCTTTGTTGCCATATCTGTTGATAGATTTCTGGATTATTGTTACTCAGTGCCGCACCTGCTGTCAGTATGGGGCAGCTTTAGGCATGGTCTGTAATTACTGATACAAACAAGAAAGAGTTGCATCATATATTGATGATACTTGCTATGTTGGACATTAACAAATTAAATGTAGTTTTAGTTAACTTTATTGTGAGAGGCTGTCCTGTTTTTGAAAATGTAGGGTGTACTTTACTTTCTATATTTTGTGTAAAATGAACAAAGTCGAAGCAGCCTTAGTGGTACACTTCACTAGACAGCATTGGGTTTAATTTCCAAGCTTTTGATTATATCCTCAATGGAAATGCCATGCATAGCAGCAAGTTCTGTTTAGTGTTTGAGTCGCTTATTGGGATGAGTTAATTATTACTGGATGCATTTTATTTCATCTATGAATATAAATAGTCAAATTGCAAAGCCAAGAATTAATCATGTGTATCATGTTCTGTCTACCTTGTGTAATGGGAGAAATCCAAGAAAACAGACTTTTCCTTAATTAACAAATAGAAGAGATTAAATTATTTGCTCCATCATAGTATATTCACAGGTTTTTGTTGCTTTTAATTTTACAAAATTATACTTGTATAAAATAGGGAATTGATGTGGCAATTACGCCTTGATGCCTGTGTCTTCCCAGGACTCAATGATCATACCTCTATTGTACCAGCTTTAAAATTGATAGTGGTTAAGTTAAAATGATTATTTACTTTTCCACATTTTATTAAGATTTTTTTTATACAAATCCATTTCTTATGAATATTTAAATTCAAATTTGTACAGCATTTTATATTACTTGTGCTATTGTTTGATTGACTTAGTTTTTAACCAATGAATGCACTCGTTTGACTATTTAAATGGAGAGGAAACATTTTGTTGATTCTGATTGTTTCCTGTTTAGGAGACGAAAGTGCTAAGTCTTGCTTTGGTATTGGAATAAAGAGTGGATTAATATTGTGGTGTTTTGTTTATTGTGGAGGGACAGCCTTTATTGGTACCTGCAAGTGAAGGACTATTGGTTTACTTGTATAAAATATGTTGTATAAATGGTGGTTTTAATAAAGTATTTGTTTATCCAAGTTCTTGGCCTAATGGTGGAAATGTAACTAGCATACAAATGAACACGAACTTTCCACTTCCAGTAGGAATGCGGGATACTACTCGTAAACAGGTGAGAAAAATAATGGAAAATTATAAGCCTGTTATTTAAGAGACAATGTAAAGTCTGCATTTTTTCATTAACTGTTTTGCAAAATTCTAAAACACAGGGAAATTCAGATGCTCTTCATGTTTCACTGTTGCATTCATCACAGTTGGGTTATCCTGCCAGGGGTAGCCTTCAGTTGGCCCGAATACCAGAGGCTTAGGATTTTTGCGGCGGTTGCTGCCGCTCCAGGAATGATGTCAGGTTGTCAGTGGTATAAAATCAGGCAGCCGAAGCCATTACACCAATCTTTCTTGCCAAGGAGCCCGAAGCAGAAGCAGTTTTCACAAGTGCCGGTCGGCCGCTACCTGAGTTTTCATTTCTGAATTGAAGTTGAAGTCTTCTAAAGCTAAGTACCCCGTTGGTAATCCTTTTTTTTTGCTCTAACCGATGTCAATTGTCTCGCCTGTGGAAAGCAAATACCACACCGAGACTTCCATTCTTACTGCGTCACCTGTTTAGGCTCAGACCATGATGTCCCTAGCTGTCACTTTTGTGCTTTGTTCAACACCAGAACTGTACGTCGTCAGGCCCTTATAGTAGCTTGATATTTTCACTCTCAGTCCTCTGATTCCGATACAGGTTCGGTAAGCCATCCGATATAACTAGCACTACTTCTACCACCCATTTCAAACACCTCTTGAAATCCTGTTATTCTAATAATTGGCTCTGCTCTTGCTACACACCAGGGTAGCAATAACTATGCTCAGTTGCAAGAATTCCGCTACACTTTTAACATTTCCCTTACTTAGCTCTACTGATATCCTTGCATATTCATACAAACATATCACCAGTCTAACAGCAGAAAAAAAACACTGGTACTGTTCTGTACTATATTCCTTACCTGATAAATGCTCTATCTGTATCCAAGAATAATATAATACCTAACAGAGCTCCTCTTACTCTCATCCTACCTATACGTATATTTTAGTTATGCCACTATGGGCATTTATTTACTTCTCAGTTATACTAAAGCATAAATGTATTGTGACTGTAAATGTATTAATGTTTTTATGAATGTGAAGGGATAAAAAAAAAAAAATAATGTTTTTGTGAATGTGAAGTGAAAAAAAAAAATAAAAAATTTTGTAGGGGAGGGGTTAATCTCTCCTCGCCTATACTAATTGTACATTCTACTATAGTTATCACATGCCATGTAATGTTCCTCTGTCCTACTTTAAATTTCATTAATTGCTTTGTATTGTATTAATCTATTATTGTAACATGGAGCTTTTCTCCCCGGGCCTCCGCTGAAAATTGACCTGTGTCCAGTCGGACCCTCCCGGTTAACAAAAATAAAATAAATAAAATAAATAAAAATAAATTTTCTGAAGCACAGGTGAGTGTGAGATCTAACACTGGCAGTAGCAAAGATGTGTATGTATACTACTGTACCCTTCAGTTGAAGAAATCTGGATAAGCCTAAAATAAAGGAGAATAAATGCTCAAAAATAAGCACAGATTTTAATTATTTCTCTTACACAATTGCAAACTTACTTAAATAAAAGGATTTGTGTTAGCATGAAATTTCTAAAGGAAATAAAACTCAAACTCAAATGTATGTCATTATTTAGTAACTTCTGTCTGTATTGACTGGCAATAAACCAAACGTTTTAGGTGTAAGGGACCAAAAATATAAAGTAAATACCTGGATTTTTCAAGTATATTTTGTATGTAAAATGCTTACTCCAACACGATTAACATATACTACAGCAAGTGTGAAACATTAGGCAGACTAACTATATAGCATAAAAAATGTATTAAAAAAATAGTACTTAAAAAATTAAATAAATACAGCAATTTTAGAGAGATCCCATTCTCTATGTGCAATAATGCCCTCCAGGGGGTGTGTGAATGTGTAATTAACACTTTTCCAGGGGTGTACAGGCCCTCCATCTGCGGCGTCGGGCCACATAACACCCCTGGGCGGGCGTAAAATGCACATTAACACACACCCTGTCCGTCTTTATTGCTTTCTTATTTTTGTGATTATCGATGGTTGGCCCACTGGTTATTTTCCCTTGGAAAACTTTCGCTTAAAACGTTGTTCAATGGCTAGAGCTTTTGACAAATAGGTATTCGCTAAATAGTTAGTTCGATGATGTGGTGTACACCCAGATAATTTGCTCAGTTTTCTAGAATATCAAAGACCGAACTTCATTTCAGTGTAGTTTTTGGCAGGCATTGCATTGTCCATGTAAGGGACAGCCTCCCAAGTATTAGAACCACACACGCATATTTGCAGATTTATAAATGTAATACAGACATTTCTCATTAGTAGCCAAGCATTTGCAGGTAGTGTTTCTCTTTTGTAAATGTGCCAGAATGAGTACAGTTCTGTTGCAGAAGACTTATAATGACTAAGTCTGGTCGGCTTAGATGTTCACACTATCACCTGCATCAGGTGATGGCTGTTTGTGCCTTTCAACCTTAGTTTGTGTGAAAATGATCCATTTTAGATGAGTATTCGTAACCCACTCAGTGAGCAAGTAAGTAAAATGTTTGTGTTGGATTTCAACGAATAAAGCACCTTGCTGAAAGTTGTGAAAAGTGTTGAATACTTTGATATGGTGCTTATGTGCTGACAGATTTAGAAACGATATTAGCTGAGGATGTTTAGCTGTTTATAATCCTATAGAAGGGAACTAAGGGATCGGTAATAACCCATTTGCTATATGAAGCCTGACTAGCATAGCTCCTGAACAAAGCAAATAGAGTTTTATGACTTTAATGGAATAAAACTGGTGTGCTTTCAGTATCTTATGTTATAGTGGCAGGATTGGCTACAATACTAGTACCCTAAAGAAGAGCAAACACTTGGTAAACAAGGAGGTTTGATACCTCATTTTAATACTTTTTGACTTTTGTAGAGATGGACATATCTGTCACATGCATAAAACTGGGTGCTGACTAACAGCCTGATAAGAAAAGCTACATCAGGAGCAATGATCCCCAAACATTGTCTTCAAAATTCTGATGTTAGTTCATTTTGGGGATGTGAAGTCTAATAGTGGTCAGTGGTACCCCCTACTGCTAGTGATCACAAAATTAGTTGATTGCCTCATGTGATACAGGGTACATCAGTCATTGCTTATTTATTGCCCTGTAGAACAACCTCAGATGAGTAGCAACTGCTCAGCTTTTGCTTTAGATTTCTGTATCTGATGCTACTTCCTAGGTGTGGTCATCCCTTGAAATACAGGGAAAGGAGCAGTGAGAGAAATGGTGGCCTGCCCAGCAGAGGCAGAGATAGAAGCTGGCAGCAGTATACATTGCCTCCTACCCCCAACATGATGACTCTGTTTTGATTGGCTGTGTCTGGCAATGAGCAGTGACTTTTGAGGACATATATGTCCTAGGCTGTAGGATAACTGCACAACCTCAGTTCTTCCCCATGCCCAGCTTAATTATTCTAAGCCCCAGCCACCAGTAGGACTTGAAGAATGATCTGTCCATACTGCCATGAACCCTGCCTAGTCCAGGGTAGGTATGACCATCCTCCCTCCAACTCCATCAGGTACCCAAGGCACTAACTGAACTTTGGGCTCCTGAGGTCATAGTAAGAGCTTTAGCTCTTTACATCACTGAGCTTAACTGGACATTGTTTAAGGATTTGCGTGCATCAGTATTTTGTAATTATTTTTTTGTTTGTTTAGATGGATGATGTCGCTGTCACTTAGTACTATTCATAAATTTGTGTTTGTTTTGGTTGTATTTCTTGAAAAATAATTGAAGCATGGCTATTGGATAGTTAGATGGCAACAGAATATATGCATCTCATGAAGCCACATAAATTTTCTTGAAAATAAAATATACAGCCTGAAGAGAAGAACTGTTAGTTGTATGTAAAACATGGTGAACACTGTACAAGTTTAGAAATATCCAGATTTATGTAAATCAACAGTTCATATGTTCATAGATTAGTACTAGGCTAACTACCCTCGTGGGCCATTTCAAGCCTAGCCAATTACCCAATGTGAGAATCAAACCCTGCACCTTGTGTTTGTAAGGTAAACACCTTAACCATTATGCCATCTTTCCACCTAGTATATTTCATAACTTGCAAATTATCTTTCACTTTTGTATGCTTTGCTTGGTCTAGTGCTGCGTTACGTTGATGCTAGGGGAATGCAAGCGAGGAAGTAAGCTGAGGCAGGTTGAATGCAAGCAAGGAAGTAAGCTGAGGCAGGCTGCATGCCTGCATGCCCCCCCCCCACACACACACACACACACACTTTAGGATTGCATTTCCAGTGCAGCTTCAAGACATTTCCTTAGGGAAAGGTTGAAGGTTGAACTAGCATCTGACTTCCAGCTTAAACTGTGCAGAGTCTGCCAGTGCAGTTCACCCACCCCCACATCCTCCCAGGGGCACTCACTTGCCTTATTACCAAGGAAACCAAAATCTGTCAGGAACATATTCACATTAAGGCTTTGAAAGCATTCCCTGCTCATAGATTCCTGTTTGCTTGCCTGATGATAGTATACATATACATTTTAGTTTTGCGTTTTCTTCTACCCTTAGCAGAGTGCATGGCTGAAAATATCCTGACATCACCATGCTTTCGTCCCGAAAGGCTGAAACATTTAATTGAGACTACCTACCCTAGTATTTAGATGTCACTGATTGGGCAAATTTGGCGTTCTTCTTTAGCAGTGATGAGAAAAAGCGGACTCTGGGAAGTTGATTTTAAAACAGCAGCAGAATTTGTAGTTGGCAACCAGTGTCCTATTATTTTTAGTAGTAGTATACTTTTGACATGCTTAAAATATATATTTAGTTTTTTTTCACTCCCACAGGTATTTTTAAAGTAGTTTGTTAACGCTTTGGCCCACTCTGTTTACTTCCTTTTAATTCCTGCAGCAGAACCTATGTGAAATGGCTTCTTAAC
Organism: Protopterus annectens; assembly: GCF_019279795.1. NCBI lineage: Eukaryota > Metazoa > Chordata > Ceratodontiformes > Protopteridae > Protopterus > Protopterus annectens. The sequence continues at coordinate 441,087,727 of NC_056728.1, read as the reverse complement.
TGTTAATAGGTGTTTTTGACAGCAGAATGTTCACTGGAAAATTATTCCAATAATACATTGAGATAAAGTACTAAGTACTTCGGTCTTCAATCTTCACCCCATCCCAAAATATATTGTTTCATGTTATTTAAGAGAATCTTCTTTGTTTTATAATTTTACTTTTTGTTGACTAGGTTTGTCCTACTTGACCTGCAGCCTATGTTCAAGCGAGGTCTGAAATGAATGAGAAAGTTTGTCCAGGACAAGGGAGAAATGGCCAAATAATGGGTTGGTAATGAGGATAGTTACATGAGAAACAATGCAGAATTGTGTTAAAGATTTATTCTACAAAAGTTTAGGATGAGACAAATAAGATATGTTGAAATGAGTACATCACAGAATAGGAAAATATGAGAGATTTTGACTGTACATCCTCAATGTACTACTGTGCAGTGTTTTACTGTTGAAATGAGTTGTCTTTGAGTCATAACCATATAGACTATGAGAGAGTTGAATGACTTTTAACTCCGGCATTAAGAGTGTAATGAAGCATGCTTACATTGGAAGATACCTGTGATTTTCAACTGTGTAAATTAGTTAGGGCTCGGTTGTAAGATAGGTTGTTTAGAATTGTAGAAGTAAGTTTTTTGTTAACTTTGTAGGGAATATGGTGGTGGTGCTGCGGTAGCGTTGTCTCCTCACAGTAAGACGCTGTCCGGTTCGAGACTCAGCTAGAGCGTCCTCTGCTTGGAGACGTGTGAATGGGCGTACCTTCGTTGAAGGTTGTGCGTCAGGCCTGGCAAGCCGATACGTAAAAATCAACTGCCAGTCATTAGCGGACTGGAGTTCCGCTGTGGCGACCCCTAACCGGGAAAAGCCGAAAGACACAGTACAGTAGAGAATATGGATGGGAAAGTATGTTGGTACAGTGTAACAAAGTGAGAAAATGATTAAAAGTGTTCCTTTCTGCAAAGGAAAAGTGCACTGATACATTACATGCGTTTTTTTCTAAATTTTGAGAGGTGAATTGTTTCAGTAGCTCAACAGGAAGCGCACACTGGCCTTTGGTTGTTTCCCAGTACTAAAAAAAAAAATACTATCTTGTTTGCTCGTTTCCCACCTTTCCTAGCCAGTCCAGATCCCAGGCTTTGCTTGTCTCAGGACTTTATTTTCTGTGTTCAGAGCTATCCAGACCTTGCTGTGGTAGAGGGAAGTCCTACTGCTCACCAATGGGAGTGGTGAGCATTGTACTGCCTATCTAACACTAGAGGAGTGATTTCCAGCTCTGAAATTGTAATTTTATTAGCCTTTTTGGGCCAATTTCTATCCCTTTCAATTTTCTGGCTTAAAAACGCGTGTGTTTGCACATTTTTCGCTTCGTGCAGCACTGCAAGGCTACAATTAAACTATTCCAGGTGCCAGAAAGTCTGCTCTTCAAATTTTCCCTTAAAACTAGCTGGTTTCTCAGTAGTAGCACTAAAATCTGAATCCCTGTGACTAGCACTTGCTCTAGAACCTGCTGGAAAGCACTAGAAAGCCTGAAACTGATACAAACACTCAACTCTCCTTGTCAATAAGGAGAAATTAATCGTAGGCACCAAACGGCCTATAATTGCAAAGTACCTTGCAAAGGTAAGGGAAAACAGCTCTTATACTTTACAAAAAAAAGCACCTAAACAGGCATGTCCAAGGGTCAGCTTCCGGTGATTTCTTCTCTTTACCTGGTGAATCTGGGTATACTGGGGCAATGCGGCAATTGCCTCATGTACACAGACAACCCTCTCCTCCTACCACCCAACACTACAATCTGCGAGAGATGCGCTTACATTGCCAAACTGGAAGCAAAGCTCTCTCCAGCCAAGATTGTGCTAGACAGTCAAGAGGAAAAGGTTAACACCTGCACTACACATCAAGCAACTCATAGCCCTTCAAAACCCACACCATCAACACCCACACATAGCAACACTAAACTCACATATGCGGAGGCCCTTAACATTTACCTGCCCAAGCAACAAGGACTTCCGAAGCTGAAACGCAAACAAACACCAGTCACAACCAAAGTGAGAGACAGCTCACAACACCATTGTGCCACCCAACAACAGCCCCTAAGGCAAGACAATGTACCCAACACTTTAGTCATAGGTGACTATATAGTCAGGCACACAGATGCCCCACTCACCAGGCTGAACAAGGGGAAAATTACAGTCAGCTGCCTGTCGGGTGCCAGAATCTGCCACATAACGCATGCACTCAAGTCACTCCACAACAAGTACAAATACGACTCTGTCATTGTCCATGCTGGAGTGAATGACTTGAGACGTCCCTCCTTGGACTACATGAAAAGAGACATGGAAGAGCTCTCGGATCATGTGGCCCAGGCAGATATGACCGTAACCCTGAGTAGCATCCTGCCTTCGCCCAGAATTATACCACAGTATAAGGACAAAGTGATTGACTTCAACAATTGGCTAAGCTTCTGGTGTCATTCAAAGGGGATCCAGTATCTGTCTGCCTGGGAAGACATGATCGACAAACCATGATGCTTTGCCAGAGATGGTCTGCATCCGTCACCCCTGGGATTCAGGATACTGGCTAAAGCTCTTGCCACCCCTATAGTGCCTTTTTTAGGCAAGGTGCAAAAGACAAAATCACCACCGTAACAGATACAAACATGCAAAATCTGAAGGTAATTCTTCTCAATGCTAGAAGTCTAAACCTCAAAATGCACTCTCTCAAGGCACTCCTAAAAATGGAGAACATAGATATCTGTGCAGTAATTGAGACCTGGTTCAAGGCTCCAGAGAGCACCCCTGCAATACCGGGCTACAACTCTTACCACACTTTTCGGCCACAAAACCAAGACCGAAACACTAAAGGTGGAGGAGTGTCCATATTCACCAAGGATATTCACACCTCCAGGCTAGTTTCCCAACACAACGCATCTGAAATTCTCCACTTGCAACTAACACTAGGTAAGACTGCAATCCAAATTGTAGCTTGTTACAGATCCCCCACCATACCCCAAGATTCTCAGTACACCTTAATAAATAACTGGAAAATGTTAAGATACAACCAAACACCCTAATACTGGGTGATTTCAACTACTCTGCCATTAACTGGGAAAACTACTTTGGTACCAACTCCTTTTCCCAATGGTTCTTGGAATTCATAAATTCCAACGCCCTGGATCAACTAATCCATTGTCCCACCAGGGGCTCCAATATCCTAGACCTGGTCATTACCAACATGGGAGATAGATGCTCCACACCAGTGGTCACCCCCTCATTGGTCAGGTCTGACCATAAGCAAATCACCCTTGACATCCACATCCCAACCCCACACCCCAGTAAGGAAACCTCCTTAAAAAACCTCCAAAGCCAACTTCATGCTACTGAAGTCAGAAGTGACAAACTTCATGACACCCACACAGACGGGATATGAAAGTTCGACTGCAGAATCCTACACTAAGGCACTGTACGAGCACATCCACTCGTGCATGAATCGTGCCATCCCAAATGGAACCAAGATACTCTCCTCCAAAAAACGGAAGCCAATCTGGTGGTCCCCTACTTTAAACAAACTATACAACAGAAGGAAGAAACTGTTGCAGAAAAGAGGAAAATCCCAGGATGCAAAAAACTCCCTCACCAGCCTCCTTAAGAAGCTGAGATACCTCATAAAATCTTCAAAAGCTAGTTACGAAAATAAAATTGCCAAAGATTTCAGACAACCACAAAGCATTCTATAGTTATGTCAAGAATCTAAATGGTAATGCTCACTCATGAAAACCACTCTAGTTTGGCATCTGGTTAACAAAGTTTGCAGATGACTGCAAACTGGGAGCCATTACTGACTCCCCAAATGATGTGGATATAAACTGTAGCTACCTACCACTGAACTGTCTGTTGTTTGTGTTGTATGCAGTACGACAATGGGAGTGGATTTGCAGATTGAGATTACTTTTTAATGCTGTACTTCTGAGGAGTGACATTTATTAACATCAGTCATGTAGACAACCTTTTATTAACACCTTTATTAAATTATCACTTAAGACATAGGCAGACATGTGTTAAAGAAAACAGGCCATATTAACACGTGACCAGTTACATACATTATACATAAAATATTTTTATAACTACCATCAGTCCAAGATTACATAAGTTGCTCAAGGCCTGCTTTCTCTTAAACCTCGCTCCTCTTTCTGAACATTATTCTGCATGTCTTGATCTTACAATTTTCATTTACTTCTATGCATATTTTCTCCTTCCCCTTTAAGATCTCACTTCCATTTTTTTGTCTCTGTTACAATATGCAGTCCTTCACGTACAGCTTGTTCAGACTTAGATTTCTGTTTTCTAGTAATTGCTTTTTTGGCAGGCAGCAATTAAACTTAAGGTCTTACTATGTCTAGGCAATTCAGATCCTGTACCCCAGCTCATAAGAATCATTTCCTTAGTTACAGCCATTTGCTCACTGAATATTTCTGATAAGAGTACTCTGTACTGATTTTTTTTTAATCTGCCAACTCATTACACTCCCAA
>NC_056728.1:439902966-439982412 GCF_019279795.1 Protopterus annectens | reverse complement strand
ATTGTTACCTTGTGTTTGTTTTGTTTAATACTCCTTTTATGCGGATTTGAGTCTTTTCTAAAGTGTTTTATGAGTTGCAATGGAAAACTAAAGTTTTATGGTGTCAGTTGAACACTAGGGACTGCCTCGTGCATGTAGGCCAGGAGACCAGTTGTTTCTGTTTTTCTGCTTCATTTTGAAGTCCTAACAGGAACATATTGCATTTTTTTCACTTCAGTTAAATTTCCTGTTTTTTTTTTTTTTTTCTGCCAAGGGAATTTTGTTTATTGTATCTATCCTTTGTTGAATGGTTAGTCCCACTAGGCTAGTAGCTTCTTTTGAGGGGAGTCCAAAGGTGGTGAACTTCTGGGAGAAATTTTATTTATTTTACATTTGTTTACCGGGATGGTCCAACTGGACACAGGTCCATTTTCAACGGAGGCCCAGGGAGAAAAGCTCCACAGTAAGTTAAGTGTTACACAATATGTTAAAATATAGTATACAGAAAATTTTCAAATAATATGTTAAAATACATTATACAGCAAAAGAAGTAAGACCTATATATTCTGGAAAAAATTGTTGCACGTGGTTAATAACACAATAAGTATACAATTTCAGTCAGCAGTAGGAGAAGACCTAGACTGTAGTGTATATTACAGTAGGTATATTAGGAAGTGAGGTATATAAGTGGAATAATTGGATGACTTATGTAATACATGGGCAATGACCACTTATTCGTTAAGTATGATCTAAGTGAGTTTTTAAAGTGAGAAGAGGTAGAGGCAGAAATCAGAGCTGGAGGGTGATTATTCCAGGTTCTAGCTGTGGAGTGGGAGAACAGTACTTTTTCTGCAGTACTGTTAGCCCTAGAAATACAGAGGAGTGGTTTGTTGGAAGATCGGAGAGGACGATTTGTATTATAGTGGGTTAGAAGGTGGCCTAGTGCTGTTTTTTTTTTTCAGGATGTGTTACCACATTGTAGTAATGACTAACTGGTGATCGGTTAGCAGCTGGGGGAAGTTCCAGCCATTGCATTTCCCTTAGAGCCTGGCAATGGTGGGTACTAAAGGTGGAGTTGTTTGCAAACTTGGCGATTTTATTGTAACACGATTCGAGTCTGGCAAGGTCAAGTTTTCTAAGCTGGGTAAGAATTGGAGCAGGGTACATTAGGGTAGACAAATGAGTTTGGGCTAGGGTAATCCATGCTTGTTTAGAGAGGGATTTTCTGTGCCTATATAGTGTTCCCATTTTTTATGGACTTTTTTGATAGTTTGTGAAATGTGGACATCAAAGTATAGATTTTTATCAATTTCAACACTTAGGAGTTTGGTATGCTCAGAGGGAGAGATAATAGTGCCATTTTTGGAGGATATAGTCACTGGGGAACTTCCCCTATTTGGTAGTTGCCATGGAATCTTTTACATCCACTTGCACTACCACTAGCTTAAGCAGATGGGCCCTTAGTTTAATGTCTCATCTGAAGGACAGCACACTCAGGAATGCAGTACTTCCCTTATGCTTCACTCCAGTGTCACCAGTTGATCTACCTGGTGTGGGAATAGAATCTACAACCTTCTGCACCGAAGGGGTGTGTGCTGCCTGTTTGCCAGTGAAACCCTAAGTAAATGCTTATTTATGCTGTTTTAAAAGATTTCTATTTAAGGGCATATTTCTGATTTTTTTTTCACTGTTTGGACCAGTGAAGTTTACTTGGTTTTGTGACTGTGTGTGCTGCTTATTACACTGTGCAGATTGTAGAACAAGGCTTAGCATAATTTATACAGTTTCTGCTACATTTTGTGCAGTTTAACCATATTTGCTGTATGGGATAGAGTTTATATTTTCTGATGTAAAGTTGTTCTATCTCGACGTTCATTCTTACTGATGGGTTCAGAGCCGATCCCTCGGCTCTGAGTCGGCCTACTACAAAGCTCGAGGTTTCCAAATAGCTCAAGGCCAAGTCCCTATCCCACGATGCACCTAGAGTTACCTCAGATCTAGTTTGCCGCTGCAACAGATCGGAGGTTCTTCTAGCTCAGGCCATTAAAAACCTTATTTTTCTTATATTTCAGAATATTTTTGATGGTTCTTGAATATTATAGTTAGGTAGTTCGTTAGCTAAACTCTTACAGCTTCATATTGTAGTTTCCTTTTCCCTTGTGTGCCTTTTATTACTTATATACTTGGCCTCATTTTTTTATTAGGCCTATTAGATTTCTGAGTAAAAGGTAGTTAATAAGTGACTTTCTGTCACTTTTTTGCTTATTATTAGCATTGTGTGCTTACTTAGTGACCTTTGTCACAACAGTAGATTTAAACTTTAGTAGTGTATAGCTTAGTGATTGTTTTTGATATATCTGGTAGAAGGAGGTGTGTGTGTGTGTGTGTGTGTGTGTGTGTGTGTGTGTGTGTGTGTGTGTGTGTGTGTGTGTGTGTGTGTGTGTGTGTGTGTGTGTGTGTGTGTGTGTGCTTGTGTGTGTGTGTGTGTAATTTTCTTAGCCTATTTAAAGGTTTGTGTGATTATATTTAGCCTGTTTTTATTAGAAGGCGTACATTTCTGCTTATTTGCCTTAGTTTAAAGGGCTTGTGTGTTAGTGTGTATATTTAGCCTGTTTTTTATTAGAAGGCTAATCCGTATTGTTGTTGGGTGTGTCAAGCTTTTTCTGTCATGGCTGATGACCAGGACAAACACCCTGTCAGGTTTTAAAAAATGCCCTAAATGTGGGCAGATGATGTCTGTTACTGACTGCCATGTTAATTGTGTCTACTGCTTAGGTGCCTTGCACTTACAATAAACATGTTCTATATACCATTCTTTTTCCCCTCGGGACCTCCTGAAAAGAAAGTTTCAACAAACCCCTGTCAATGAGCTTCCTCTTTCTCTCTAGGTCTTGCAGGATGGATCTAATAAGTCCTCAAAGTCCTGCAAGACTTATGTGGATTCGATAAAGTCTAAAAAGTCAAAAGGAGTCTGTGACATCGGCTCCACACGTCTTGGAGCCGACTGTGTCTTCGGAGCCGATCCCCTGTTTTGGAACCGGTATCTGAAATTCCTAAATCTCCACTGCTTCAGTCGGTACCATCGATCCATTCATCTCGGTCTTCTGTCAGCCTTTCAGATTTGGATGTGGATCGGGTGATACAGAAGCTTTCACAGGCACCGGCCTTTGCAAAATTATCGGCTCCAACCCAGGTGGCTTCGGAGCCGAAGACCCTTATGCCAACTATAATTCTTCCTCCTCCGAGCTGTACCAGTCCTTCGGAGGCAGAAGAGTCGGACTTGGTGATTGTGGAGTATTTGGAACCGATGCCTGCTCCAGTGTTTTCGACTACATTCACTCTGACATCCTCGGCGCCAATTGAGGACTCTTGGAGCCGACACTCTCTGGTCGGGTCCAGGGAAGATAGTCGAACCGACTTGTCTGTTCCGACTTTGTCTCTCGGGGCTTTGGCTCTGATGAGCTCGGGTCCCAGTGCAGGGGGTATCGACAGTTTCCTTGGATCTGTTGGTCCCTTCGCATCGGAGCAGGGGTGCCTTCGAAGCCATGAGGAGAGGTATGTCTCCCAAGTCATCCTCAACTTCAGGTCCGGCTTCTTCATCCCCTTAAGCGCATGTGTCTGCTTCACAGATCCTAGCTAAGCTTAAAGACCCAGAGCCTCAGAAAGCCCCATTGGGTGGCCCATGCTCTTCCAAGACCTCACCAGAAGCTCCCACTGATGAGGTTCCCAGGAAGAAAGTGTGTAAGAGGAAACTTTTAGACTTCCCACAGGAGTCCCTGATGTCTGATACTGACTTGGATGAATCAGAAGGGTCCCCACGGTCCCCCTCTGAGGATATCTCATTTGCAGAGATACTTGAAATCCTTAGGCAGAGGGGTGACTGGCAGTCCACCAACCCTACTGAGGAGTCAGATGTTCATCGTGCATACAGCTGCAGTCATAACAGATGGGTTCTCCTGCCGTCAGGCGGGTCCTCGGTCGACCGAATTCCAAAGTCTAGGTCCGGTGTCGGTTGTCGTCGCTTTCTTTCGTGACGTCAGTGCGACAGTGGTACATAAGACACAGCCGACACCATTTTCTTCAGTCTTTTTTGCCGCGCTGTGCCCGAAGCAGAAGCAGTTTGCAAGTGCCGGTCGGCCAGCTCCTGAAATTACGAAAATTTGGAAACCGAAGTCTTCTTTAAAGCTAAGTACCCCGTTGGGGAAACTTTTCTTGCCTCAGACCGATGTCAGACAAAGTTAACAATTGTATTTCTTGTGGGAAGCAAATACCGCATAAGGATTTCAATTCCCTCTGTATACCTTGTTTAGGCCCAGACCACGACGTCTCGGGATGTCGCTTTTGTGCTTTCAATAAACGCACTGTTAAGCGTCGGACGGAGTTCGCCCAGCACTTTTTTGGTAAAGCTTTTAATTATAAAATGTCATCGGAGACTCCGTCTACTGTTTTGTCCAAAAAATGCAAGGACAAAGACCGGCACGCGAGGTCCGCGGTCTCCACCGACACCATGCCAAAACTGGCTACACATGGTCTGGTTCTCAGCGAGGCGCCTACGCAGCCCCTGACTACCGACGACACTTCTCTGGTGGTGTCTTCTGTAACCGAGACCGCAGGTTCCTCGGCCCATACCCTGACTACAGCTACCGAAGCCACTGTGAGTGTTGAGCCTCTTAATGTAGACAGGTCCACTTCCACCCATGGTGTCTTCAGACCTTCATCTTCCTTTTCCATAAAGGCCTTTACTAAGTCTAAATCAGCCATGCATTCCAAGAGGCCTGTTGCACAGGGCCCATCTCCAGGCCCCATGCCTAAAAAGGAGATGCTCAAAATGGCTGAGGATTTAATTACTCTTATCAGGGGTTCCGAACCCCCTCCGGACAAGAGACCCAGAGTGGAGGAAGATTCTCCCTCTTCTGACCAGGGCTCCATTATTTCAGAACATTCTGATGAAGAGGAACACTGTTACTCCCCTTTTGAAGATTCTGATGCAGAGCAGTCCATTCCTTCTGTATCCCCCCCAGAGGATTTTTCTTTCGGGGAAACCTTGCATACCTTGAGGGAACACTTCCATTGGGAAGGCCAAGATTTTTCAGGTTCCAAGAAAAGGCTTAGGGAATTTCTTTTGCTACCTCAGCACAGACCTCTGGCGATACCTCCTGTCTTGGACATACTTGATGATGTTTACTCGGAGGCTTGCCTTAATCCGGATTCCCTACCTCCTGCCCCAGTCAAGCCTGATAGGTACTACAGAGTTCCTAACTCACACCAATTTCTTTACAAAAGCCATAATGCTGACCCTGAAACCATTTCTCAAGGCCCCAAGGGAATGAAGGCCTCTACTGCTAAGAATCCATTACCTTCTGAGAGAGAGTCTAGATCCTTAGAAAGGTGGGGAAAAAAGGTATATACCTCGGCCACCCTAGCCATGAGGGCCTTAAATTGTCAGTTCCATATGCTTAAATATCAGCAGTTTCTGTTATCACAATTAAGGAATAAAATGTCACAACCTGAACAACCAGATTTGAAGGAGTTGCAGGATATGATGCATAGTGCAGAACAAGTGGGTAAACACACCTTACAATGTGGCTATGATGCTCTAGAGGCCTCAAGTAGAGCTGCTGTTACAGGATCAGTCATTCGTAGACATGCCTGGCTTAGGGAACAAACCTTGCCTGATCATGTTAAAGCTAAACTACTAGATGCTCCTTTACAAAAGGATGTATTATTTGGTAGTAATGCTGAGGAGATACTACGGAAAATGGAAGAAAAAGCTAAATCTATGCAAACTGTCAAAGCTTTTCTACAGGTACAACCACCACGTTTTAGCAGAAATTGGCCTTCAAAAAACTGGTCCTTTCCAGCCACGGACAAGCCCCAAAGAGGTAGATACAGGCGCACAAGTGGCAGAGGACAATCTCAAGGGTCATATAGAGGCAGACAATGGCAATCTCCAGCACCAAGAGGTGGCGAAGACAGTGCACAACAATACAGGAAACAAACCCAATGACTTTCCCTTTTGCATGCCAAGCAAGGCTCAGGTGGCAGCACCCTTGGGAGGAAAGCTGGCATTATTTTCAAAAAAGTGGCATATTGTCACAAAGGACAAATGGATCCTGGACATTATAAACAGAGGCTACAGATTTCATTTTCACACTCTTCCAAAAATGAGAGGCATGCCGAACCTGCCACACAATCAAAGGGCAGAGGCTCAAATACGAATTTCAAAGCTCATGGACATGAAAGCTATTCAAGAGGTACCTACTCACGAACAAGGTCAAGGATTTTATTCCAGACTATTCCTGGTACCAAGGAAGGGAACCGATTGGAGACCCATTTTGGACTTATCCATCCTAAACACATTTATACTCGTACCAAAATTCAAGATGCTCACCTTACAGCAGCTTCTTCCCATGCTGGGCAAGGAGTCTTGACTGGTAACATTGGACCTCAAGGAGGCATACCTGCATGTCCCAATCAGACAAAGCTGCAGAAGATACTTCAGATTTCTTGCAGGTTCAATCCACTATCAATTCTCTGCATTCCCTTTGACTTATCTACTGCGCCCAGAGTATTCACGAAATGCCTGGCATCAGTAATTGCCTACTGCAGACTTCAAGGGATACAAATTTACCCTTATTTGGATGATTGCCTGATCCAAGCGGACAGCAAACACATACTTCTGGAACATCTGCCTTATGTAACACGTATATTGAATTCTCTGGGATGCACAGTCAACAAAGAGAAATCCAGGCTAACACCATCTCAGAAAATAATTTTCCTGGGTGCCAACTTGGACACAAACACCCAGATGGCCTATCTTACGCCAGAAAAACAGGGGCAACTAACTCAGTACTTCAAGATGCTAGGAAATTGTACCAGGCTAACTGCAAGGAAAATCCTGCAGGCTCTGGGCTTCATGGCGTCTTGCATTCTTCTAATCCCATGTGCAAAGTTGCACATGAGGAAACTTCAATGGTACCTAAAAAACCTATGGTCTCAACACAGCCACAGTTTGGAAACAATAATACCACTAATTCCATGTTTGCAAAAGGAATTTCTGTGGTGGGCCCAAGCATGCCAAACAAACACAGGTCTACCATTCTGTATGCCTCCAGCAAATCAAGTCATCACAACAGACGCCTCAGACTACGCCTGGGGGGCACACATGACAGACAGGTGCATTCAGGGCTAATGGTCCCAAAAGGAAAAGCTTCTTCACATCAATCAAAAGGAAATGCTAGCAGTGATAAATGCAATTACAGCTTTCAAGGACCTCCTGCATCCAGGGCAATTATTGATAAGAACAGACAACACCACAGTAATGTGGTACATAAACAAACAAGGAGGAACACATTCATACCCCCTGTGCAGGCTGGCCATGTCACTTTGGAACATGGCTCTGGAATGGCAAATCGAGCTTCAAGCACAGTACCTGCCAGGTTTGGAAAACACGCTAGCAGACAATCTAAGCAGAAATATGACAGACCCGCACGAATGGAAGTTGCATCCTCAAGTGTTTACAAAGATAATCCAAGCGTGGGGAAGGCCAGACATAGATCTCTGTGCCTCTCACAGGAATCATCAATTGACAAAATTCTGCTCAAGGACATTTCATCCAAAGGCCTGGAGAGTGGACGCCCTTTCTTTCAGTTGGGCAGCACGGACAGTTTACGCCTTCCCACCTTTACCTCTACTGCCCATGGTGCTCTTGAAAGCAAGAGCAGACAGACCAAAGATGATACTGATTGCTCCAGACTGGCCAAGACAACACTGGTACCCACTCCTGAGGAGCCTAACACATTCTCCTCCCTGGACCCTACCTCTAATGCCTATTCTCCTGACTCAGCACAGCTACAAAACTCTTCACAGTCAGCTGAAAACACTCAATCTGGCTGCATGGAAAATTCCTTAACACCACAACAGACCCTACTCTCCAAGGAGGTGCAGGATGTCATTTTGGAGGCCAGAAGGCCATCTACTAGAAAAGCTTACTCCGCAAAATGGAAACAGTTTTGCACTCGGAATGAGAAAAAGGGCCAGGATCCTAGAAAACTGAATTTGCCTCAGATATTACAGTATCTAGCTGAGCTGTTGAACAGTGGACTTTCATTTTCCTCCATAAAAATCCATGCCTCAGCCATTTCTGCAGAATACAACACTGATCCACCCTTATTCTCTCACCCACTCTTAAGGCAGTTCCTCAGAGGGGCTAAGAATATAAGACCTCCAAGGAAACAACCAATACCAGCCTGGGATCTTAATTACACTCTAGAAAAATTAACATTGCCTCCCTTTGAACCAGCTGCCTCAACAGATTTGCAATATTTGTCCTGGAAAACGGCTTTCCTTCTGGCTATTACCTCAGCTCGTAGGGTCTCGGAACTACAAGCCCTCATGGCTGTGCAGCCCTTTCTCTTCTTCCATCAGGACAGGGTTTCCCTACGAACCAACCTGTCATTTATGCCTAAGGTAGTATCCAGGGTAGCTTTAAATCAGGCCATACACTTGCCTACCTTTTACCCCAATCCTCAAAACAAAGGGGAAAGGCTGCTACATTCCTTAGACATCCATAGACAGCTATGTTACTATTTGGACAGAACAAAGCCTTTCAGGAAATCAGAACAACTCTTTGTGTCCTATGCTGTAGGAGCTCAAGGGAAGCCAATTTCCAAACAGACAGTTTCAAAATGGATAGGCCACTGCATTCGGTTTTGTTACTCCTTTAATGGTAAATCTGTACCTGCAGGCATCAGATCCCACTCCACAAGGGCCACAGCTACCTCTGAAGCCTTCCTCAGAGGAGTCCCTACCAAAGATATTTTGGAGGCTGCCACTTGGAGTTCTGTGCATACCTTCACTAAACACTACCACCTACCTTTATACTCCAAAACTAGAGCAGGCTTTGCCACTGATGTGTTGCAGGGCATTCTGGCTCCTCCCAGTTCCACCTAGTGCCTACCACCCTGCGCGTAGCTTTGGGATTCTACCCATCTGTTATAACTGCATCTGTATGCGCGATGAACATAGTACAGTTTTGTACCTACCATAAATGTAGATGTTCGAGTGCTAATACAGCTGCAGTCCAGGTTTCCCTCCCTCTTTCCCCTCTGGGTACAGACCTAGTGGCTAACTCCTCATCTTACAACCTGATTGGGTTATCCTTCTATGGTGTATTTGCTTGCAACTACTGATTTTTGATTATATTGCATTGCATGATATATATATAGATATCTGGGGCAAGAAAGACTGAAGAAAATGGCGTCGGCTGTGTCTTGTGTACCCCCTGTCGCACTGACGTCAGGAAAGAAAGCGACGACAACCGACACCGGACCTAGACTTTGGAATTCGGCCGACCGAGGACCCGCCTGATGGTAGGAGAACCCATCTGTTATGACTGCAGCTGTATTAGCACTCGAACATCTACATTTATGGTAGGTACAAAACTGTACTTTCTCCTGAAGGCTTTTGGGTCTCAGCCCTCCACCTCTTGGGTGTCTCTGCCCTTCGATGAGCTTATGCAGCTGGTCTCACGAAGGGTGTGGGAGTCTCTGGACACCATGGAGCCTGTCCCTAGGAGGCCTAATAAGTTCATATCTGCCCCCCAAGATAAATCCTTCTTAACCAAAGGTGTGCCAGTTGATGCCATGATGGTGGCGGCAGCCACCAAAAAGGAAATGTCTGAAACTTCGTCTATCCATCCTACTAACAGAGACTCAAGGTTCATGGATAAATATCGGAAGCGCATGTTTAGTTAAGAGACTTTTGCACTCCATTCGCTTAGCTATTTAACTCATTTTACGGGACTACAGAGAGATCTCCTTAAAGAGCTGGGAGATGCTCTGCAGGAGCTACAGACAAAGTTGCCTCCCAGCTTGCTACCCTCAACTCCATCAACTCGTCCATGTGCTTAAATTCATATGCAGCTGATGGAACGAGCAGGGCAGCGGGTACAGGAGTCTCTCTTAGGAGACTCTCCTGGATGCACTTGTGTTCCTTCGCAGGGCCCTTCAAGTCATCCTTTGTAAATACCCCTTTTGATGGCTCATCCCTTTTTGGGCCCAAAGTTATGGAAACTTTGACCAGGTGTGAGTAGGAGGGGAAAGACTCTGCCATCGAAATCCATTTTTCTACCCCTACCAGACTGTACTCCAAGGGTCAAAGGGGAGACAAAATGTGGTTCCAAAAAGCCCAAGGAGCCTTTCAGGACACACGTGGTGAACCTCCCTCCAGGGGCAGAGGAGGGGGCAATAATGGAAGATGCCGCCCTCGCAGCAGTGCGACAGAAATCACTTCTTTGGGAAGCCTTACCAGCGCTCCTGAAAGGAGGCCCGACTGTCCTGCTCTGGAGGCAGTTGGGCATCACTTATCTTTATACCCAGATGCCTAGCTCAAAATAACAAATGACAACTGGGTACAAAGTATCATTTCCAGAGGATACTTCATCCCATTCACCACACCCCCTCCACCAACAGCAAAAATCCCGGACGTTCCACCCAGTTACAGGGAGCAAGCAACAGTAGTGGTTCATACATTGCTAAGAAGAAGTTATCCAATCAGTCCCAGCAGACCAGACAGGATCCGGAACTTACTCAAGATTCTTTTTAGTTCCAAAAAAGACAGGGGACTGGAGACCTATATTGGACCTCAGCAGACTAAACAAATCTGTAAAGAAAGAGAGAAGTTTCGGATGGTCACGCTTCAGTCAATACTTCCCTTCTTAGGGTAAGACAATTGGATGTGCTCGATAGCTCTCCAGGATGCCTACTACCACATAAAAATGGCTGGGCCTTCCAGGGATCACCTGCACTTCCGACTGGGATCCAATCATTACCAATTTCGTGCCCTGTCCTTTGGTCCCACTATAGTCCCCAGAGTGTTCACCAAATGCATGGCAGTGGTTACGGATCACCTGAGACATTTAGGATTCCAGGTGTTTCCGTACCTAGAAGATTGGCTCTTCACCGCCACCACCAGGCATCAACTCATTCAGGCCAGGGAATCCACTCTGCAACCAGCTGGGCATTACAATAAACTCAGAGAAATCTGCCTTGTCACCATCGCAACATGTCTTTATCAGAGCAGAACTAGACACCACCACCGCCACGCTAAGACTTCCAGTAGATAGCGTCTTACCTCTCCGTCAGCAGGTCTGCATTCTGATATCCAAAAACAAGGCACCAGCATCAGAAGTTCTGAAATTAAGTATGATGGCAGCAGCAATTCTGGCCATACATACCAATTGGTCATATGCTCATGCAGATACTGCAATGGTGGCTGTTCACTCAGTGGTCTTACCAAGAGCTCCCCATGTCACACATGATAATGATCACAAACTCCTGCAAAAAAGATCTCCAGTGGTGGTTGACCTCACTTCATGTCATGATAGGGCGTCCATTTGTTTTACCCCCACCAGCGGCCACAGTGACCATGGACGCTTCCCTGATAGGGTGGGGTGGGGGGGCATTTTCAGGGAAAGAGAGCCCAAGGCACATGAACCGATCAAAAGACACATCTGCATATCAGTGTCCTAGAGACATGTACTTTTGGTGTTGCAGTACTTCCAGAACTCTCTTCCTCTGATTACAATTGCGATCCAGATGGACAACATGTCAGTGGTCTGGTACTTGAACAAACAAGGAGGAACCAGATCATACCCCCCTTTGTCGCGAGGCCCTTAGAGTATGGCAGTGGGCTTTATCCACCCAGCACTTTCTGTTAGCAACGCACATCAAGGGGAAATCAAACATGATAGACAAGCTGAGCAGAGCAATTTTGTTGCCCCACGAGTGGTCCCTCAAAACGGAAATAGCAGTCAAGGTATTCTGCAGGTGGGGCCAGCCTTGCTGCGACCTTTTTGCCAGTCACATGAACACGAAATGTGGAAGCTACCTTGCCCTGATTCCTCCTCCGGGAAAAGCCCCAAGAGATGCACTCGTTCACGATTAGCCCCCAGGTTTCCTCTATGCATTCCCACCAATCCCATTGATACCCAAGGTATTACAGAAAGTAAAAGCCCTGAGAAGTACAATTATTCTACAGGGAACTTCATCCCTCTCTGCAGTCCCTGAAGCTCACAGCCTGGCTGCTCCAATTCCTGTCATAGCCAGGTTCTAAAATCCTTTCCAGTGACACAAAGCAAATTCTCCTATCCTCTCATAAATCCTCTGCGAGGAATATATACCTCAGCAAATGGAAAACAATTTTCTATATGGGCCTCTAAAACCAATATTAATCCTTATCAAGCTCCTGTGGCCTCCATTCTAGAATTCTTGACCATGATATTTAATAAAGGAGCTGCAGCAGCAACAGTCCATGTTCAACTTGCTGCCATTTCTAACTTTCATCTGGAATTTGATGGATTTAATATTATGTCACACAAATTATCCAAAGCCTTTCTCAAAGGGACCTTTCATATTAGACCGCCTGTGAAATCTCCCAATTCCCCATGGAATCTAAATTTTATGCTTTCCGTCATTATTCTTCCTCCATTTGAATCAGCTTCCTCATGTGATCTCAGGTATCTGTCATGGAAAACTATCTTTTTAGTGGCTACTACTTCAGCCCGCATAGTGTCAGAGCTTCAGGCCTTGTCCGTTAAACCTCCTTACTTGATTTTTCATGCTGACAGTCTCTCACTTTGGACAAACCCCTCGTTCTTGCCCAAAGTTTACACTGATACTAATCTCAACCAAATTATTGATTTGCCAGTTTTCTTCCCCAACCACTCCAACAATCGGGAGTACAATCTACACAAACTTGATGTTCACAGACAGCTCAGATTTTATTTGGATAGAACAAAAGATTTCAGGAGATCAGACCAGCTTTTTGTTTCATTTTAAGAGTCCAGGAAAGGTATGCCAGTGGCTAAAACAATTCTGTCTAAATGGTTATCTGATTGTATCACCTTTGCTTATTCAGCTGCCAATATGCCTTTACAGCATAAAATTAAAGCTCACTCAGCCAGAGCAGTTTCTACATCCTCTGCTTTTTTTTACGCAGCAGCCACTTGGTCAAAACCTCATACCTTTATCACTCATTGCAAAGTCGACAGGGCCTCCTTTGGATCCACGGTCCTGAGAAATATACTTCCGTGAGCCACCAGAGGTAGATGGTGCTTGGGACGCTACCCATAAGTAAGAATGAATGGCGAGATAGAACAACTTCACATAAAGAAGTTATGTACTTGCCATAACGTTCCATGTGAGTTATTCATCTCACCTTCATTCTTACATCCCTCCCTCCTACACCTTCCTAGGCTTTCAGAAGACCAAGATGATAGATCCTTCCTGGTCACTCAACCTTTCTATACTTTCTCTCTTATGGAGTTATAGAATGACATATGGTATTATTTTACGCAGCAAACAAGATCTGAGGTAACTCTAGGTGCATCATGGAATAGGGACTTGGCCTCGAGCTATTTGGAAACCTCAAGCTTTGTAGTAGGCCGACTCTGAGGCGAGGGATCAGCTCCAAACCCATCAGTAAGAATGAAGGCGATATGAACAACTCAAATGGAACGTTATGGAAAGTACATAACTTTTTATTTCTGCCCTTAGTCAGCTCTTAAGAGTGTCAGTTTATTACTCTGGCTGGTGGTTTTCCCCTGACTTGATGGATCCTGATATGGCTGCCCCTCAACAAAAATATGCCTCAGCCTATGGTTTGTGAATATGTTCTTGCCTTAAGCTGGCCTGCAGACCACTTACCTTTTTCCCTGTCACCCTCTGGTGTGAGCCTGCAGTCCTTTATGGTATGAGTGTCAGATATATATCCTTTGTGGCTGTTCCAATACCCGGTTCAGATATGGAAGAACCAAACCATTTAGGAGAAGGGGAGGTCTGGGATCAGGGACCCCTTGCCAGATGTAATACTCTGTCTGCAGATATTTTGCCCACTACTAGTATAGTTATTTGAAAAAGAAACTGACCCTCCCCACATTGCAGGCAATTGAGTTATTACCATGTATAGAGCTGATGTGGTTTCCTTACCTAAGAGAATCTTGCAGTCAGAATATCTCGGATACTCTGCTGCTGCTCATTCTGAAGATGAGGCTACCTTCTCCTGCGATCAATCTGTGGCAGGTTTTGATGGGGACTCTGTAGACAATAGTGAATGCACACGGTCTCTATCCAGTCTGATTTTTTGGAAGGTGAACAGGGTTTAAAACCCAAGCAGATGTTCACCTTTCTATAGAAGTTAGCTAACTTTAGAGATGCATTTGACTGGAAGCAGTTTGGAGCTGTGCCAGAGATTGGCAGAGATGAGATTCCACATGTTTTGCTGTAACTCCTCTGTTGCAAGTCTTAGAAGATGTCTTTAAAACTGCATGCAACCCCCTTTGGCTAGTGAACCAGTTCATAAAAAGGCTATGAGTGAATAACAAACTGTACTCTGTTCTTGCAGCTCTTTCCTCTGTTGTCAACTGATCTAGCTGTGATTTCTCCAGCTGCCAACTCCTAACCAGAGAATCTTGACTTCTACTAATCCTACAACAGTGGATAAAATTTTCAAGTGATTAGAATCTCAGGGGAAAAAGTTGGTTCAGTCTAATAATTTAGTCCTTAGAATTTTAAATTATCAGGACCTCGTGGAAATTTATTTTGCAATGTAATTATGATTTAGATGAGTTTGTTGTATCTTTGCTTGCTGAGTAGAAGTGTTATACGAATTAAATAGTTCCATATGTAATTTAGCATCTGATGTGGTCAATTTTTTATTCATTTGTTAACCATTAGGTGTTCTGATCTTCGGATTTGACTGTGCTGATACTATAGCTCGTGGCCAACTTAAACTCTCGTGCTCCTCCTTATCCTTAATGCACCAACCCCTAACATACCTCAAATCTCATTTGCCGCTTTCGTGTATAGACCTGGTCAGCTTTGCTCTCGTGTTTATTGGTTGAGAAGTGAATTTATTCTTAAAACCCTTTCCCTCAAAATTTCTCTAAACTAAATATATATATATATAGGTCCACTTTTTAATCCAGAAATATGAAAATCTCGAGTTTTGAGATACCGAACTCAAAATATAGAGATTCCGGTGTCTCAAAATTTAAAAGTGGAAAAAAAAATAACTAAAATAGTGTTTGCAGGGGGGCAAGCCCCCCTGCACCCACCACGTAAATGCAGCAGGAGCATTATCGTTCTCTTTACTGTAGAGCAACGTCGGAGTTTGTATATTTAAGTAGGGGAGTGTGGGGGGTGCAGGGGGGCTTGCCCCCCTGCAAACACTTTATTTTGGCTGTCTTTATTTTTTTTTTCCACTTTTAAATTTCGAGATACCGAAATCTCGATGTTTGGTATTTTGGGATTTAAAAGTGGACCTATATATGTATATATATATATATATATATATATATATATATATATATATATACATGCATACATACACACACACACACACACACACTCGTGTACATTATTACTTACCATTACTGTTGTTATTTTCTAAAATTACAACCTTTTCTATTGTTGCTAATTCTTGCCTTTACACATTTGTGTATTCCGTAGTACCATTGTTGGTGCTTGTTTTCCCTTTTTTCTCTTTACACAGAAAAATAGTAGTACATTTATATTGTTCTACTTTTTCTGTTAGTTTAGGAAAATGTCTGAGAGGATTTAAAAAATGTAAACAATGCAACTGTAAACTGCCTGATTCTGATGCCCATGACCTTTCTGTATGCGGTTTGGGCTCTGACCATCTTAATATGGACTGAGACATGTAAACGTTTTAATTTGTGTGTTTTGATGGATAGAAGAAACCAGTTGATATTAAAAGGATTACTCCCAACTTCTTTTTCAGAAGACATATCTGGGACTACCCCCCCCCCCCCCCAAAAAAAAAAAAAAAAAAAAAAGATCTTCCAAGGATCCTCCTAAAAAGTCCCAGAAGTCGTCATGTTCTTCCACTGCTTTGTCTAAAGAGCTGCCTTCTAAAAAAAAAAATAAATCTAGATTGGATCCGAAGTCGTCTGGCTCTAAGATCCCTTAAAACATCTTCAGATCAGGGCACTTTGGCTCAGAAGATTCTTCTTCCTCAGGTCTGATATTTTCTTTCAGTTGACCCAGTTCCTTCAAGTCTGCTGTCTCCCTTGTT
Organism: Protopterus annectens; assembly: GCF_019279795.1. NCBI lineage: Eukaryota > Metazoa > Chordata > Ceratodontiformes > Protopteridae > Protopterus > Protopterus annectens. The sequence goes on along the minus strand of NC_056728.1, from coordinate 439,966,338 downwards.
CAGTCCAAATCACCATCCATTGCTTCATCTCATTCTTCCAGAAGTTTCATGGAAGCCGACATGGATAGAATGATGAGGAAATTTCTCTTGGCACAAATATAGATGGGGGTTCTCCCAGCTCCAACCCCTTTGCGTCAGGAAGCCTTTAACTAGATTCAATCATGACTCCTTTTCTGGTCCAATACTTTGTTTCAGAGTCCTTGGATCTGAGTTTGCTGAGACCATCTGGTTCGGATCCAAAGGTTTCTCTGAGTGCACCTGCTCTGACAAGTGGCTGTCTGAGTTGTAGCATCCCAGTCGGCTCTGAAGTTTTCAGAGCCATCTCTGCCCCTTGGAGCCTCTGCCGTGGACAGCTTGGCTCCAGCCTTTGTCTCGGTTGGGTAGTCCTCGGGTCAGACAGAGCTGGTGGGACCGAAGCATAGCTTCTTGGTTCCATTGGCTTCCTTCTCCCTGGGATGAGAGTGTTCTCTGCTTCTGCAGGACAGAGGGCCCCCCCCCCCCCAGCTTTACCTTTTACATCCTGTGTTTTTTGTGCCAAGAGCTTCAACTTTCAACTGCACAGGGACAGCCAGTCCAAACCCTCCAGACTACCCTGCAGGGCATTACCCTGTGTTCTGACACTTCCCTGGAACATCCCACTGAGGAAGTACCCCCAGAAGAGAAAGTACTAGAAGAGGCATTTAGATTCCCCTTATAAATCTATGACAGACGACATATTTCAATGAAGGGGAAGGAAGCCCCAGATCGCTGACTGAAGTCTCATTTGGAGACATTCTGGTGATCCTCAAACAATGGGGTTGTTGGTCCTCCCAAAATCCTTCTTCAGAGGAATCCGTGTTTCTGGCAGCATTTGGATATTGGCCCATTTACCTCCTGGGTAACTCTGCCCACTGATAAAGCTCATTGATTTGATTTCTCAGCAGGCATGGAAGGAACCTGGTGTGGTTGAACGCATCCCTAAGTGACCAGACTGAATTCTGGCACCTCAGACAAGAAGGGAACACTGGAGTAGGGGATGCCTGTGGATGCTTTGGTCATAGTGGCGGGTACGAAAAAGGAACTTGCAGAAAACAGTTCCACTGTCCATCCCCCTAATAGAGAGTTCAAGTCTGTGGACAAGTTTGGGAAGCATATCTGAGCTTCAGCGACCTTTGCTCTAAGGTCATTGAATTATACGACACGTTTTACAAGATTACAAAGAGGTTTGATTAAGAAATTATCAAATACTCTCTCAGGGTCCACTACTGCAGAGACTCAAACTACAGTAGCTTCACAGTTTGCAACCCTTCAGTCCATTTTAAACTCGTCCATGAGCTTAATCTCTTATGCAGCTGAGGGTACTTAAAGGATGGCAGATTCAGGCATCTCAGTAAGGAAACATGCCTAAATGTGCTTGTGTGATTTTACATAGTCCTTTGAGTCTTCTTTCGTGAATGCTTCTGTTGACGGATTTTCCTTGTGTGGCTCCAGAGTGAAGGACACACTCACCAGGTGCAAGAAATATGGAAAGACACTGTGTGCTGTAGGAGTATGCTTTTGACCCCATAAAGGACATTTTTAGGAATCAATGTGGGGGATGAAAGATATGGTTCAAAAAATCTTGGGATCCTTTCCAAGATGCAAATGTTGATGGTTCCTCCTAGAGTCAGGGGGAAGAACACTAATAAAAAATGGTGCCCATGCAGCAGAGTTGGCCTGCAAAACCAAGGTTGTAGAGATTCCTTCTCGAACAAACCCTGCCAGTGCTCCTGAAAGGAGGCCCAATTGTTCCCCTCTGGAGGCAATCAAGGGTCGCTTATCTCTGGACCAGAGAGCCTGGCTAGATTTCACAAAAGACAATTGGGTGCAGAGAATTGTTAATGGAGGTTATACAATTCCCTTTTCCCTTCCACCTCCATTCTCACAAAATTTTCCCGAGGTTTGTGGATTTGTAGCATATCTAGGTTAGAGCTCTGGAGGGATCTAGCAGGTGAATAGTGGGAGATGACAGGTAATAGGGTAGTACAGTAAGAAGGCTGATAAAGGATGGAGTGGATGATCTGGAGTTGAGGGAGAAGAAGCTGGTGAGGTAGTTCAAGCCAGTTAAGGTGTTTGAGTGAGAGAGAGTGATGTGACTTGTAAGTTTGATGTGCTGCAAATTTGGCTAGCTTGTTGTAGGTAGATTCAAGTTTGGCAAGGAGTGTGGAATTGAGACCAGTAAGAATTTGAGAGCCATAAAGTAGACTGGGTAGGAGGTAGGCGTAAGAGAGAGTTATTGTAGCTTCACTGGTGAGAAACTTTTTGTTGTGGTAGAGGAGCCCTAGTTTCTTATGAGTTTTCTTGATACAGATAACATGTAGATCGAATTTAAATTGATCGTCCGTGATGACACCAAGGAGTTTAGTGCTAGTTTCCACCTCAATGTGTGTTATTGAGGGACAGGATTGTGAAAGTAGATTTAATGTGGGTGTAGTTTTTAGGAAGAAAAAGCAGTAGCTTAGTTTTTTTTTTGCGTTAAGGGATAAACTGGTTATCAGAGAGCCAGTTTTCTAATAGTGAAAGGAAGTCTGTGTGGTAGAGAAGAGTTCGGAGGGAGGGTCAGCAATAGTGATTATTGTAGAGTCATCAGCGTATTGGACCAGTGATGACTGAGGACAGGAACAATAAAGAAGATTAGTGAAGATGTTGAAAGGTAGTAGACTAAGGATGGAACCCTGAGAGACACCCATTTTAACTGGGAGAGGAAGGGAGAGTGCAGATTACCACGTCACTGCTTGAGATCAGTCAGTGAGGTAGCTGGAAAACCATGCAACAGTAGTAGTGGAGAAGTTAAGGTTTGTTAGTTTGTGCAGAAGGAGAGGGTGAGAGATGATGTCAAAAGCTTTAGAGAATTCTAAGAATAGTCAGGAGACAAGTTTATCTCTGGCAAGGGCTATAGTTTAGTTTAGTTTAATTTAGGACGGCAAAGTGGTGCAGCGGTAGCATTGTTGCCTCACAGAAAGAGGTTCTCCAGTTCGATTCTCAGCTGGGGTGCCTTCTGTGTGGAGTCTGCATGTCCTCCCTGCGTTCGTGTGGGTTTCCTCTGGGTGCTCCAGTTTCCTCCCACATTACAAAGACATGCATCTGGAGCATTTATTCCCGGGCCTCCACTGAAAATTGGCTTTGTTCCAAGTTGGACTTTCCTGGTTAACAAAATGTTAAAATAAATTAAAAAAAAATAAAAATATAGTATTAAGGAATGATAGTAGAGCAGTAGTAGTACTATGCTTTGGTCTAAAGCCATGTTGAGTAGGTGTAAGCAGATTTTCAGAGAGTAGGTAGTGCATAGCCTGTTTATGTATGCATTTTTCTAGAACTTTAGAGAGAGGAGAGAGTATGGCAATTGGTCTAAAATTAGTGGTCTGAGGAGTTCCCTCCTGTATGTATTGGTAGAGTGAAGAATCGTTTCCATTTGGAGGGGACTTTGGACTGTGAAATGGAGCGGTTGATTAAGCTAGATACAGGGAGTGTAAGAGAGTCAGCAGCTAACTGAAGGAAAATGGAAGGAATGTTGTCTGTAGAAGCTGAGCAAGGTTTGAGTTTAGAAAGTAGGGATTTGATGTAGCTAGTGGGTACAGGTTTGAGGGGAAAAGAATTTGATGAGAGTATAGTGGGATTTGATAGAGTGTTTAGAAATATTATTAAAGGTAGATGAAAGAACTTTGAAGTCAGGGATTAAATAGTTTGGATATAGAGTTAATGAAATGTGTTGAAGGTAGAGGCAGTATCTTTGGGAGTGCTATCAGGCAAGTATTGGGGGAGCAGGGACCACCAGAATGTAGTATGTGGTTTAAGGAGTTCCCAAATTTTTGGGGGTTAGATTTCAAGGCTGAGGGTTGAGTATAGTAGAAGACCCTTTTATCTTTATTAATATGATTTTTGGCCTGATTTCGAAGTTCTTTGTATTTTAGCAAGTCTGCAGGGAGCTTTGTTTTGGTCTGTGTTTTCCATGCTCTGTCTCTGTTTTTCATTAGGATGCAGGTGGAATTTGATAGCCATGGAGAAATATTAGATTTAATATGGACTGTGCGAAGTGGGGCAAGTGGGTCAAGAATACTGAGAAAGGTGGAGTTGAAACACAGGGAAACATTGTCAAGGGGGAGTTGGGTAAGGAAATTCCAGTTAACTTTAGACAGAAGAGATTTAAAGGTGTAAGGGTGGAAGTTAGTAAGCTTGTGGCATGTAATAAATCTATGCTGATTAGTAAAGTGAGAGATGTATCTAAGTACTTTTATTGGGGCGTGATAACTTAGTGTGTTGGGAAGAGTTTCAGGATTGTGATATTTAGAGGGATGAGAGACTAGAATCCAGTCAGTGAGTGCGGTGTATGAGAGTTGTTGGAATAGGTGGCATCAGTGATAAGTTGAGTAAAACTGTACAAGTTGATGTGTAAGGAAGAATGTAGAGTATAGAGAGTTAACCAATTAATATTGACATCACCAAGAATAATGGTTTCATTAGGAATATGTTGAGAGAAGTACGAGAGTGTGTTTTCCAGCAGGGGTAAGTTATCCCCTGGGGGAATGTAAATTGCTACTGTTGTGATGATGGTATGGGTGTTAAGTACAAGGTTAGCTGTCAGTATTTCTGCAGGGGAAAAGGACAGGATCGTTTTATTAGTTTTCAGAGTAAGGCGGCTAGAGTAAACAGTGGCAACTCCACTACCCTTTTTCTTTTGGCAGTCAAGGCGCAATGTACTATAGCCAGGAGGGAGAAAGTCTTTGTCATGGTTTTGGAGTTTTAGCCAAGTTTCTGTTAGGGTGATGACATCAGGAGCGTGGCTTGAGATCCAATCATGAAGTTCAATAACCTTGTTTAATATACTTCTAGCATTTATTGAGTAAAAGCAGATTTGTTTGTTTTGGGGGGGGGCAGAGGTGTATAGGTTAGTGGGAGTATAAATATCAGTGGAGTTGTGTTGAGTGGGACCTGTATTGAGATGAATATCTCTTGCAAGTAGAAGAACATTAGGGTGGTAGTGGCAGTTATATTTGTAAAAGTTAGATATAATATTTTGTTTTATTTTTAGGGAATGTTTCAGTAGTTTGGTACATCAACAAGCAAGGAGGAACCAGGTCATATCCCTTGTGCCGAGAAGACCTCAAAGTTTGGCAATGAGAGTAATGCACATTCTGGAGAAGTCCAGTGTAATAGTAGATAAATTGAGCAGGTCCATTCTTCTACCTCACGAGTAGTCCCTCAACAAAACGTGGCAGAGGCAGTTTCCCTTCAGTGGGGCCAGGCTTGCTGTGACACTTTTTCATCTCCCCTGAACAGCAAATGCAGCAGCTTCTTTGCACTAATCCCGCCAAAGGGGGAATCATTGAGGGGACCTCTGTACCACAGTTGGCTCTCTGGTCTTGTCTATGCTTATCCACCAATGCCATTGATTCCCAAATTCCTATAGAAAGCTGCAAGGTTGAAAAGCAACATCATCCCCATTGCACCTTACTGGCCTCAACAGGTATGGTCCCCCTTTCTTTGGCCTCATCTAATTTACCCACCTTGGATTCTGGATCCAATTCCAGATTTCCTATCTCACCCGACAGACATGGTTCACCTGGATATATCAAACCTTAAAGCCGACAGTGTAGTTTTTCCACTTCTGTTAGTAGCCAGACAAGCTATGCTCTCATCTCCTGTCTGCCATATACTTTTGTCTTCCCATAAAGTTTCCACTAGGAAAATCTACAAGAGTAAGTGGAAAAGGTTTGTTTGTTGGGCACATCAAAACAGTATTGATCCCTTCTCAGCCCCTATGCAAAGTGTATTAGAATTTTTGGCAGAAATTTTTAATGAGGGGGCTAACTCCCGTACCATTAAAGTTCAGTTGGCAGCAATCTCTAACATTCATGTAGGAGTTGACAATTCTTTTATAGCTTCTACTAAGGTATGCAAGGCCTTTCTAAGAGGTACTATTTTACTTAGACTACCGTATAAAGATTACACTCCTCCATGAGATTTGAACCTTGTTCTACAAATCTTAATCTATTTCCCCTTTGAACCATCTGGAAAATGTGATCTTAAATATTTGATGTGAAAAATTTTATTTCTAGTAGCCATTACCTCTGCTAGGAAAATTTCAGAACTCCAAGCATTATCCTGTAAATGTCCTTACTTGGATTTCCATAAGGACAGGGTGATATTAAGAACCAACCCTACCTTTCTTCCTACTGTGGTGTCAGAATTTAGTATCACTCAATTAACTTGCCCGTTTTCTTTCCCAGATTTGAAAACAAAGGTGAATACATGTTGCATTTACTAGATAGACAGCTGCATTTCTACTTACAGAGAACAAAAGACATTAGAAAATATGATCAGTTATTCATATCTATGGCAGACAATAAATTAGGCAAGTCTGTTGCAAAAGTGACTTTGGCAAGATATATTACGAAATGTATACCTTTGTCTATAATAACTCAAGAATTCCATTACCAAAATAAAACAAAATGCACACTCAAGAATAGTGTAACAAACTCAGACTAAAAGAAAATAAAAATAAAAAATGCCACCACACTGTGTTCACACGGCACTCTGTTTATTATATAAAAACAATACAAATTAAAACTAAGCGCTTTCACCCTACTAATGTTCAGGGCTTCATCAGAGTAAGCCATATTGAATAAGAACTCATTTAAATAGCTTAAAAGTCATGTGACCAGTGCTACACCACATCAGTTTACATTTTAAAGTCACCATTCATCATTACAGAAATACTTTTGCAGTAAAACAATGCTAAAATCTTCCTTGTTCATCTTGTATATTACAAGTTCACATATTTTTCATGAAGTCATGACAAACATGTTACTTAACTACTACTACTGCTACTTCTTTTGGCTGCTCCTGTTAGGGGTCGCCACAGCGGATCAGCTGTTTCCATTTCTTCCTGTCCTCTGCATCGTGCTCTGTCACACCAGCCACCTGCATGTCCTCTCTCACCACATCCATAAACCTCATCTTAGGCCTTCCTCTTTTCCTGTTACCTGGCAGTTTCGTCCTTAGCATCTTTTTCCCAATATACTCTGCATCCCTCCTCAGCACATGTCCAAATCAATATAATCTTGCCTCTCTGGCTTTGTCTCCAAACCTTCCAACCTGGGCTTGACCCTCTAATATGCTTATTCCTAATCCTGTCCATCCTCGTCACACCCAGTGCAAATCTTAACATCTTCAATTCTGCCATGTCAAGCTCTGACTCCTGCCTTTTTGTCAGTGCCACTGTCTCCAACCCATATAACATAGCTGGTCTCACTACCCTCTTGTAGACCTTCCCTTTCATTCTTACTGGTACTCATCTGTCACAAATCATTCCTGGCACTCTTCTCCACCCACTCCATCCTGCCTGTACTCTCTTCTTCACCTCTCTTCCACACTCACCATTACTCTGAACTGTTGATCCCAAGTACTTACTCATCCACCTTCGCCACCTCTACTCCCTGCATCCTCACCTTTCTTCTATCCTCCCTCTCATTCACACACGCATATTCTGTCTTAGTCCTGCTGACCTTCATTCCTCTTCTCTCTAGGGCATATCTCCACCACTCCAGGGTCTCCTCCACCTGTTCCCTACTCTCACTATAGATCACAATGTCATCTGCAAACATCATAGTCCACGGGGGACTCCTGTCTGATCTTGTCTGTCAACCTGTCCATCACCAATGCAAATAAGAAAGGGCTCAGAGCTGATTCTTGATGTAATCCCACCTCCACCTTAAACGCAGCCGTCAATCCCACCGCATACCTCACCACTGTCACACTACCCTCGTACATATCCTGTACCACTATTACATACTTCTCTGACACTCCCGACTTCCTCATACAATACCACAACTCCTCTCTAGGCACCCTGTCGTATGCTTTCTCTAAGTCCACACAGACACAATGCAACTCCTTTTGACCTTCTCTGTACTTCTCCATCAACACTCTCAGAGCAAACATCGCATCTGTAGTGCTCTTTCCTGGTATGAAACCGTACTGCTGATCACTAATCATCATGTCCCTTCTTAACCTAGCTTCCACTACTCTTTCCCATACCTTCATGCTGTGACTAATCAATTTAATCCCTCTGTAGTTACTACAGCTCTGCACATCACCCTTATTCTTAAAAATCGGTACCAAAACACTTTTTCTCCATTCCTCAGGCATCCTCTCACTTTCCAAGATTTCATTAAACAATCTAGTTAAAAACTCCACTGCCATTTCACCTAAACACCTCCAAGCTTCCACAGGTATGTCATCTGGACCAACAGCCTTTCCATTCTTCATCCTCTTCATAGCTATCCTTACTTCCTCCTTGCTAATCCACTGCACTTCATGATTCACTATCTGCACATCATCCAACCTTCTCTCCCTTTCATTCTCTTCATTCATCAGCCCCTCAAAGTACTCTTTCCATCTGCTCAACACACTCTCCTCGCTTATGAGTACATTTCCCTCATTATCCTTTATCACCCTTACCTGCTGCACAACTTTACTAGCTCGGTCCCTCTGTCTAGCCAATCGGTACAGTTCCTTTTCTCCCTCCTTAGTGTCCAACCTTTCATACAACTCTTCATACGCCTTATCCTTAGCCTTCACCACCTCTCTCTTTGCCATGCACCTCATCTCCTTATACTCTTGTCTACTTTATTCACCTCTCTGACAATCCCACTTCTTCTTCGCCAACCTCTTTCTCTATGTACTCTCCTTTACTTCTTCATTCCACCACCAGGTCTCCTTGTCTTCCTCCCTCTCTCCAGATGTCACACCAAGCACCTTTCTAGCCATCTCTCTTACTAGCTCTGCTGTAGATGTTCTTCATGTTTCACTGTTGCAGTCATTACATTTGGGTAATCCTGCTGGTTGCCCTCAGTCAGCCTGAATTCCAAAGTCTTGGGTCTTGGGTCAGTTGCTGTCGCCTCTTCCCTGATGTCAGGTCGTCAGGGGTATAAAAGATGCAGTCGACGCCATTTTCTTCAGTCTTTCTTGCCGCGTGGTGCCCAAAGCAGAAGCAGTTCGCAAGTGCCAGTCGGCCGACTCGTGAGATTTCCGTGTTCGAGTTTCAGATCCGAAGTCTTCATTAAAAGCTAAGTACCCCGTTGGGGAAACTTTTTTCTAGTCCAGACCGATGTCAGAAAAAGTTAATTGTATTTCTTGTGGGAAGCAAATACCTCATAAGGACTTTCATTCTTACTGTATTCCTTACCTAGGCTCCTGACTACGACGTTTCAAGTTGTCGGTTTTGTGCTAGATTCAACCAACGCACTATTAAGCGTCTGTACGATTTTGCACTAAGCTATTTTGGATGCAGATTTAATTATACAATGTTGTCGGATAGCCATCCGACTACCGGAGTTCACAAAAAGCACAAAGAAAAAGAAAAAGACAGGCAACCGAGGTCCAAAACCAACGATGAAGCTTCTCCTAAGCCAGTCGCTGGTTCGCAGCCCCTGACGCCCGCTACTTTAGAGTCGCAGGCTGCTACCGACTCCCACGTGGAGTCGGTCAGGCCACTGGAAACTCAAGGTATTGGAGCCTCGGAGACTATTCCCTCAGATGGGTCCGGAGCCGCTGAGCAGGCATCAGCTTCTGAGGGTGTATTCAGACCTAAACAATTATACATTAAACTGAAAAGGCCAAGTGGCTGTAAAGACTGCAACTCCGGTTTTATTATAAAAACAATTAAAATTCTTAAAGCGCTTTTCGTCTTTTCATACACACACTTCTTCAGAAGATACAATAACATTGAACAAACCTTATTTAAATAGTCAACAGCTGAAAAAGTGCGGGAAAATTAACTAAAGTCAATTAATTAAACAACATGTACTTAAACTAGAACCTTGATCTTTGTTTAAAGGTACAATACTCTAACTTAGACCATGCACTATATATACACACTAACCTAAAACAGTGCATTAAAATACAACCAAAATAAATATTACTCTTGAAGTAAACAAAATAAAAATGCACTCTTGTGTATAATGTTTTAAAATTCACATCTATCTTCGCAAGCTTTTAAGCTTTAATACGCTCATGATTGAGCATGATTCATTCAGTCCCAGAAAGCTAAATGCATTTAGTTTTAGCTGCCACATTAGTTCCAGTTCTTCAAGTTTGAATGAAGCCGGGCGACCTCTAATGTCATTCACAAACTGATCTATGACCATGAATTTGAACTGATGTTGAGGATTCAGATGGGCATGTTTTGCCAACGCATTGTCTGTTTTGTTATGGTTAATGGCATAAATATGCTCCTAAATTCTTTCACGGAACCTACGTTCCGTTTTACCCACATAAAATGCTGGGCACACTACACATCTAGCTAAATAAACAATAAACTTGGTGTTACAGTTAAATTTAGATTTCATCTTGTATTTATGTCCAACAATTTCCAAAATGTTAGTGACGTCTATGAATTTACAATAATTACAACTTTCACACTTGAATGTGCCCATAATTCTAGGCATCTTTAATTGACGTCTTTCCAGGAGTGCTTTTAAATTACTCCCTCTCTTAAATACTATTGATGGTCTAGTGCCGAGCCGTTCAAACTGTTCATGGTTAGTTCTTAATAGATCCCAGTTCTTATGTAATGTTCTAACAATGTAACTACTTTGGACATTGAAAGTTGTTATGAAACTACATTTGAAATTCTGTTCTCTCCGAAATAAATGCTCAGTGAGTGAATCTATTGGTTCTATCTCCGAAGAAGTTGCACTAGTGTTAGATGGTAATTTAATTGATAACATAGGTTTCATTGAAGATAGTTCTCTTTCACGAGTAACCTCATCAATGAGAGACTCTAATAGGTCTACTGGGTAGCCTCGAACATACTTTTCAAAAAGTCACATTCCTCAAAGAAGTCCGTGTTCAAAGTCGAGATGCGGGAAGCTCTCACCGACTGACCTTTGACTACAGACCTCTTTAGATGGAAGGGGTGGCAACTTGAATGGAGTAGGTTGCTTTTCTAAAAAATTTTGCTGTATAAGATCTTAACTCATTGTTTTTAACTAACCAGATGTCCAAGTAAGAAATGACATCAGTATTAAAACTATGCGTAAACTGTAAAAAGTCTGTTGAAGAATTTAACCTTTGAACTAATTTGATAGCTTCAACTTCATCTCCCTTAAATAATACAAAGATGTCATCTAAAAACCTAGTGTAATATAAAATACTTTCTGATAAACACGCATCGTTGAATATGAAATAGGTTTCCCAGTGGGCCATTACTAAATTGGCCACACTAGCTCCGCAAGGGGACCCCATTGCCAATTCTACATTCTGTAAGAAAAAGTTATCAAACATGAAATAATTGTTCGTTAAAACAAGGTCCAACAGTTCAGTAATCAAGGCTATATCCCTGATGGGTGCTCCATGTTTGCACATTAATGCTGCTACCCACTCAATACTAACAGTATGAGGAATGCATGTGTATAAATCCTTGACATCAGTTGTTAAAAAATTCGAGTCATATCTATATTCTATATCATTTATACTAGACAAAAAAGACCAAGAGTCCTTACATATTTGTTTTTCTAGCACAATGAACTTTTGTAACATAGTGTCAATGACTTTTGAACATGCATATGTAGTAGAACCTCTACTGTCAACCAATGGTCTCATAGGTGGGTTATTTAAATCTTTGTGTATTTTAGGGATTCTAAATAGGGATGGGTACCTAGGAAATAAGGTGGTCATGTAATTGAGCACTGCTAAATCAACACGTCCCTCTATAAACAAATCATTCAAACAACTTTTAATTAATTTGTATGCTCTATTTGCCTCTAATCTAGAACTTTGCTGATAGGTGTCACTATTCAGCAAAAGATACATACGGTTAGAGTAATCGGCTTGATCGAACACTACCAACCCTCCACCTTTGTCAGGTTTACAGACACGTACATCCTGTGTTTGTATATACTTTACTAGTTCTAATTCACTAGCATGGTCGACCTCATCACTGTAAGGTTTGGTCTTAGAAGTGACTACGTGCCTGAAATCTAACTCATAAAGTTGCTCAAATGTTTGAAGTAGACCTATTAGAGTCTCTGATTGATGAGGTTACTCGTAAAAGAGAACTATCTTCACTGAAACCTATGTTATCAGTTAAATTACCATCTAACACTAGTGTAACTTCTTTGGAGATAGAACCAATAGATTCACTCACTGAGCATTTATTTCGGAGAGAACAGAATTTCAAATGTAGTTTCATAACAACTTTCAATGTCCAAAGTAGTTACATTGTTAGAACATTACATAAGAACTGGGATCTATTAAGAACTAACCATGAACTGTTTGAATGGCTCGGCACTAGACCATCAATAGTATTTAAGAGAGGGAGTAATTTAAAAGCACTCCTGGAAAGACTTCAATTGAAGATGCCTAGAATTATGGGCACATTCAAGTGTGAAAGTTGTAATTATTGTAAATTCATAGACGTCACTAACTTTTTTGAAATTGATGGACATAAATACAAGGTGAAATCTAAATGTAATTGTAACACCAAGTTTGTTTATTTAGCTAGATGTGTAGGGTGCCCAGCATTTTATGTGGGTAAAACGGAACGTAGGTTCCGTGAAAGAATTTGAGCGTATTTATGCCATTAACCATAACAAAATAGACAATGCGTTGGCAAGACATGCCCATCTGAATCCTCAACATCAGTTCAAATTCATGGTTATAGATCAGTTTGTGAATGACATTAGAGGTGGCCCGGCTTCATTCAAACTTGAAGAACTGAAACTAATGTGGCAGCTAAAACTAAATGCATTTAGCTTTCCGGGTCTGAATGAATCATGCTCAATCATGAGCGTATTAAAGCTTAAAAGCTTTCGAAGATAGATGTGAATTTTAAAACATTATACACGAGTGCATTTTTATTTTGTTTACTTTGAGAGTGATGTCATTTATTTTGGTTGTATTTTAATGCACTGTTTAGGTTAGTGTGTATATGTAGTGCATGGTCTAAGTTAGAGGTATTGTACCTTTAAACAAAGATCAAGGTTCTAGTTTAAGTACATGTTGTTTAATTAGTTAATTTTCCCACACTTTTTCAGCTGTTGACTATTTAAATAAGGTTTGTTCAATGTTATTGTATCTTCTGAAGAAGTCTGTGTATGAACAGATGAAAAACACTTTAAGAATTTTAATTGTTTTTATAATAAAACCGGAGTTGCAGTCTTTACAGCCGCTTGGCCTTTTTTGTTTTTAATAGTTTGTTTTGCTCTAGTGTTTAATACATTAAACTGACTTCAGCTTCAAAGGCAACGACTAAAGCACCTTTAAAAGCAAAGAAACAAGTTCTCCAGCCACATGAACAGGCCTCCATGCCCCAAAAACAGATGCTCAAAATGGCCGAAGACTTAATTACCTTGATCAGGGGTTCCCATCCCCCTTCTGATAAGAGGCCTAGGCAAGAGACAGACTATGAATCTTCAGATCAGGTTTCCATTTCCTCTGATTCTTCTGATCAGCAATATTCTCTTCCCCCCTATGAGGATTCTGATGCTGAAAAATCAATTCCTTCAGCCTCTCTACCTGAGGACCATTCCTTTGGGGAAACCTTGCATACCATGAGGGAGCATTTCCACTGGGAGAGCCAAGATTTTTCAGAATCTAAGAAGAGGCTCAGGGATTTCCTTCTGCTACCTCAACACAGGCTTCTAGCTATTCCACCTGTGTTAGACATTGTAGATGATGTGTTTTCAGTCTCTAGTCTGACCCCTGACTCCTTACCTCCAGCTCCTGTTAAGCCTGACAGATACTACAGGGTTCCTGACTCTCATAAATTCCTTTTCAAAAACCCAGCTGCAGACCAAGAGACTATTTCTCAGGGTCCCAAAGGGGGTTAAGGCTTCCATTGCAAAAAACCCTACCCCCTCTGACAGAGATTCTAGGGCACTGGATAGATGGGGATAAAAGATTTATACATCTGCTACTTTGGCTATAAGGGCCTTAAACTGCCAGTTTCTTATGCTCAGATATCAGCAATATGTCATGACACTGCTTAAACAGAAAATGTTGGTAAATTCTGAATGTGCAGATAACAAAGAAATGCAGGATTTATTGCATGCAGCTGAACAAGTTGGAAAGCATACTTTGCAATGTGGTTTTGATTCTCTGGAGGCCTCCTGCAGGGCCGCTGTTACGGGTTCTGTAATTAGGAGGCATGCTTGGTTAAAGGAACAAAATCTGCCTGAGCATGTCAAAGCTAAATTATTAGATGCACCATTACAGCATAATACCTTGTTTGGTGTTAAGGCAGAAGAGGTGTTAAAGAAAATGGAGGACAAAGCTAATTCTATGCAAGCGGTCAAAGATTTTTTACAAGTACAGCCACCTAGGTTTAGTAGACACTGGCCTGCAAAGAACTGGTCCTTTCCAGTATCAGACAGACCTCAAAGGGGCAGATCCAGATGCCCTAGAGGCAGATCCCAGCCGCAAGGTTCTTACAGGTCTAAACAATGGGGTGCTTCTTCCTCCAAAAGTGGAGAAGACAAATCACAACAATACAGGAAACAGTCCCAATGACTTCCCCCTGCCTGCACCAAGCATTTATCTACTGGCAGCACCCTTAGGGGGAAAGATAGCACTTTTTTCTCAGAATTGGCACATTATAACCCAGGACAAATGGGTTCTAGACATAATGTCACAAGGCTACAAGTTTCACTTCCATACCCTGCCAAGGGCAAACGGTTGGCCAGACCTGCCAAAAAATCAATGGGCAGAGGCTCAAAAACAAGTCTCATCCCTCATGGACATGGGGGCTATTCAACCAGTGCCACAGCAAGAGCAAGGACAAGGATTTTACTCAAGACTGTTCTTGGTACTCAGAAAGGACAAAGCATGGAGACAAATACTGGACCTATCTATTCTAAACACTTTCCTGGATATACCAAAATTCAAGATGTTGACCTTACAGCAGCTTCTGCCCATGCTGGGCAGAAAGGCTTGGCTCGTCACTTTAGACCTAGAAGAGGCATACCTGCATGTCCCAGTCAGACAATCATGCAGAAGATACCTCAGATTCAAGGCTGGTTCAAAGCTTACCAATTCTCTGCACAGCCCTTTGACTTATCTACTGCGCCCAGGGTCTTCACAAAGTGCCTGGCACCAGTAATTGCTTTCTGCAGACAAAGAGGAATACAAATATATCCTTACTTGGACGACTGCCTCATTCAAGCAGAGAACAAGGACATTCTACTACAGCATCTGGCATTTGTGAAAAGACTTTTAACATGCCTAGGGTACACAGTCAACGAAAATAAATCAAAACTAGTACCCTCTCAAGAGATACTATTCCTGGGTGCAAGCTTAAATACAACTGCCCAGATGGCTTATCTCACGCCAGACAAAGGCAACTGACTACCTATTTCAAGGAAATGACGACAAAGGCCCAGTTATCTGCAAAATAAATTCTGCAGGCTTTGGGCCTCATGGCATCCTACTAATTCTATATGCAAGACTGCATATGAGGAAACTTCAGTGGTACCTAAAAAGTGTCTGGACACAACATTGCCACAGCCTGGAAACAATGATTACTCTCATTTCCTGCCTGCAACAGGAGTTTCAATGGTGGGCAAAGGCTTGTCACCAAAACAAGGGATAGTCATTCTCACTACCCCCAGCCAGACAGAACCTAACAATGGATGCATTAGATTATGCCTGGTCTTGTGGTACATAAGCAGGGGGGCACGCATTCTTACCCCCTTTGCAGACTAGCCATGGCTTTATGAGACACAGCATTGACTTACCTAGTTCATCTGCAGGCACAATTCCTGCCAGGAAAGGACAATACTCTGGCAGACGAACTAAGCAGAAACCTCATGGATTCCCACGAGTGGCACCTGGATCCACAAGTCTTCAGCATGATAAAGAAATGGGGATGCCCGAACATAGATCTATTTGCCTCCCCTCACAACTTTCAACTTAAAAGATTCTGCACAAGGACTTATCACAGACAAGCATGGAAAGTGGACGCCTTATCTTTCAACTGGAAAAAACCTATCAGTATATGCCTTTCCTCCACTGCCTCTCCTCCCCAAGGTACTCCTAAAGGTTAGACAGGAGAAACCAAAAATGATTGATTGCCCTAGACTGGCCCCGCCAGTACTGGTATCTGATCTTAAGGAACTTGTCTCAATGCCCAGCCTGGACCTTACCTCAAATACCTCACCTACTGTCCCAACAAAACAATCAGATTCTGCACAGCCAACTCAGGACTCTAAACCTTGCAGCATGGAGGATAATGTAGCCATACAAAACACACCTCTCAGTAAAGCTGTGATGGATGTCATTTTGGAAGCCAGAAGGCCTAGTACTAGAAAATCCTATGCTGGAAAATGGAAGAGATTTTGTGCTTGGAACCAAGCTCAAGGAACTGACACAGCTGTACCAAATATTACCCAGATTTTGCAATACTTAACTGAGATGCTGGACAAAGGCCTATCTTTTTCATCAATTAAAATTGATGCCTGTGCCATTTTGGCTCATTACAATACTGAGCCACCACTCTTTTCTCATCCTTTATTAAGGCAGTACCTCAGAGGAGCCAAAAATTTAAGACCTCCAAGGAGATCGCCAATGCCTGCATGGGGACCTCAATTATGTCTTGGAAAAACTCACCCTACCTCCTTTTGAGCCAGCTGCTACTGCGGATATAAAGTTTTTATCCTGGAAAACAGCTCTGCTCCTAGCAATAACTTCTGCAAGACGAGTGTCAGAGCTACAGGCTCTCATGGCTGTGGAACCCTTTATCATTTTTCATCCAGACAGGGTCTCTCTGAGGACAAACCCTACATTCATGCCTAAGGTAGTGTCCAGTGAGGCCCTTAACCAAACTATTCATTTGCCAACTTTTTATCCAAATCCACAGAACAAGGGGGAGAAAATTCTGCATTCCTTGGATGTACGCAGACAACTTAGATTCTATTTGGACAAAACTAAAGATTTCAGAAAGAATAATTATTACTAGTGGCATATGCTACAGTATCGCAAGGAAAGGCCATCTCCAAGCAGACTATTTCAAAGTGGATAGGCCACTGCATTCGTTTCTGCTACTCTCAGCATGGCAAACCAGTGCCTAAGAGCATTAGGCTGCATTCAACCAGAGTTGCAGCCACTTCTGCAGCCTTTCTCAGGGGAGTACCAACCAAAGACATTTTAGAGGCTGCTACTTGGAGTTCAGTGCACACCTTTACAAAGCATTACAATCTGCCACTTTACTCTAAATCCAGAGCGGGCT
The DNA here is from genome assembly GCF_019279795.1 of Protopterus annectens. Classification (NCBI taxonomy): domain Eukaryota; kingdom Metazoa; phylum Chordata; order Ceratodontiformes; family Protopteridae; genus Protopterus; species Protopterus annectens. The sequence goes on along the minus strand of NC_056728.1, from coordinate 439,949,099 downwards.
TTGCCACTGCAGTTCTGCAGGGCCTCATAGCCGCTCCTAATGTTGTTTAGCTCCAGCCCCCCAACCATAGCTTTGGGAATCTACCCAAATGTAATGACTGCAGCAGTGAAACACGTAGAATATAGTACAGTTGTGTACACTTAACATAAATGTAGATGTTAGAGTGTATTCACTGTTGCAGTCCAGGTTACCCACCAGCCATTCCCCTTATTTATGCTGGAACTTATCTTTACTTCTCTGATCTATACAACCTATGTGGTGTATTTGCTTGTAGATGAAGGTAAAGTTTATCTTGGTGCATGTATGTCTTATATATATATCTAGCCTAGCCTTTTGGGGGCACCTGACATTTGGGGCAAGAAAAACTGAAGAAAATGACGTCGGCTGCATGTTTTATACCCCCTGACGACCTGACGTCAGGGAAGGGGCGACAGCAACCTACGCAGGACCCAAGACTTTGGAATTCAGGCCGACTGAGGGCAACCTGCCAGCAGGATTACCCAAATGTAATGACTGCAACAGTGAATACACTCGAACATCTACATTTATGGTAAGTATACACAACTGTACTTTACCCAGCTATTCGGTAACTCTTCACTGCCACCCAGTGCATGTCTTAACTCTTCCCTGAACTCCACCTCACAATTACCCTTTTTCAGTTTCCACCATTTGATCATTGGTGCTGCCCTCACACTCCTCCTCCTCTTCTTGATCACCAATGTCATCCTACAAACCACCATCCTATGCTGCCTAACTACACTTTCCCCTGCCACCACTTTACAGTCTCAAATCTCCTTCAGGCTGGCCCTTCTACATAAGATATAATCCACCTGTGTGCATCTTTCTCCACTTTTGTATGTCACCCTATGCTCCTCCCTCTTGTTAAAATATGTTTTCACCACAGCCATGTCCATCTCTTTCGCAAAATCCACCACCATCTGACCTTCTGCATTCCTTTGCTTAACACCATACCTACCCATCACTTCCTCATCCCCTCTGTTCCCTTCACCAACATGCCCATTGAAATCTGCTCCAATCACCAGTCTCTCACCCTTGGGTACAGTCATCACCACTTCATCCAACTTACTCCAGAATTTTTCTTTCTCATCCATCGCACACCCAACTTTGGAACATATGCACTAACAACATTCATCATTACACCATCAATTTCCAGCTTCATAAACATCACTCTATCCAACACTCTCTTCACCTCCAAAACACTCTTAGCATACTGTTCCTTCAGGATAATCCCTACACCATTTCTCCTTCCATCCACACCATGATAAAACAATTTGAACCCGCCTCCGATACACCTAGCTTTGCTCCCCTTCCATCTGGTCTCTTGCACACACAATATACCAACCTTCCTTCGGTCTATCATATCAGCTAACTCTCTCCCTATACTAGTCATACTACCAACATTCAAAGTTCCGACCCTCACTATCACAGTCCTAGCCTTTACCTGCCTTCGGGCATGCCTTCCCCCTCTTCTCCTCCTTCGGCCAACAGTAGCCCAATTTCTGCCAGCACCCTGTTAGCCAACAGTACGGGTGGCGGTCGTTGTTAACCTGGGCCTTGACCGATCTGATATGTATGTCTGTACTGTTGTCTGCATGTATGATTTGGCAAAATTTTATGCCGGATGCCCTTCCTTAAGCAACCCCCCCCCCCCCCCCATTTATCCGGGCTTGGGACCGGCACAAAGAAATGCACTGGCTTGTGCATCCCAGTTACTTAACAATAATAATAATAGTAAATAGTTAGAACCATGTAAACTAATGTTTGGATGCTCATAGTTTTAAAACCCAACTAACAGAGCAGTTTTCATTAATACCTGGGGGTGATGTGGCGTCTAATCTCAACTGCCAGCCAGTCTCCAGTTTTTCTAATTTTGACTTAACATCACCACCCCTCTCTGTCAGAATACATCTGTCAATGACAAAAAGATAAATCTCAATATTTGTGTGTCAAATTGTGGGTATAAAGAGCATTCTCAGTTTTCTTCCTCTTTATGTCCCTCATATGTCATTTATTCTTTCCCTTAACTTTCTGATGTTTTTCGCCACATAAAATGTAGGACAGCTTGCACAGGTCGCAACGTATACTACCATCTTGGTATTGCAATGCCTGGGACAAGGTATACTAAGATAAAATCCTTGCTACATATGGATTAACATTAATATATTTACACATTCTGCACATATTACACTTAGACATATTGGGTTTATGTCCATTTTTTGTATTTTTTGCATGCTGTAATAGCCCTTTGAGGTTTAATCCCCAACTAAAAGTAATTTAGGTTTCTCTCCCAAAATGTCCTTTTGTTAAAAACACACTCCCAGCAGTTATTTACTGCTGTTCTAGGGTTCAGTGCTTCCTGATTGTAAGGTAGCATCAATGTCTTCTCATAATGGGTTTGGCATCTCAGACCAAAAGATGTCCCTTCCATAGTCATTGGGGTAAACCTCTCATCATGTTTTTTTATGATTTTATTTGTAATGTTTATTAATAGTCTTATAGGGTAACCTCACTCTTTCAACATACCTATTAAAATATGCAACTCTTCTTCAAATTTCTTCCTATCACTAACCAGTCTTGAGATTCTCACCATTTACACCTTAACAACACTTTCTTTCTGGTGTTAAGGGATTATCAGCTCTTGAAATGTAATGAATTTGAGTAGGTCTTTTTTCTAAAAATGGTGGACTCTAGTTTGTTAGTGACGTTATCCTTATATAATATATCCAAAAATTCTATTTGTTGTGCACCAAGTTTATAAGTCAATTTCAGAAAGGAGATCATAGTATTTAAATATTTAACACATTCAACCATCTCATCTGCAGTACCACTCCATAAAAGCAACACATCATCCAAAAATCTCAACCATGAGATAGCTTTCTCCATAAATGGAGAAGGAAACACAAATCACTTCTGCCATTCAGCTAACACTAAATTTGTGGACACGGGCGCATTTTGCACCCATTGCTACCCCTGAAATTTGTCTAAACTACTCCCTCAGAACATATAAAATCGTTATTTAAAACGACATCCATAGGGTCTATTAATAAATTTCTTTTCACATTGTAAAAACCTTCCACATTAATGAGGGCATCCCCAAAATATTCGGTACCCTCCTTGCGTGGTATCACCAAGCATAAGTTGACTACATCCACAATTACAAACATATATTCCTCATTAATGGGTAAATCCCTAAGTGTTTCTAGACAATGCCAAGACCCCCCCAAGTATTTTTTGTTGTTATTGAGTCCTATTTTGCAATGTGAATCAGTAAATGCAGCAATAGGTTCTGTTTTCGAATTCATAGCTGCTAGAATGAGTCTAAATGTGGGATTGCTCATGTCTTTGTGGATTTTAGAGATGCCAAAGACTGTTGGAATAATAGGTGCTGCCATTGTAAAAAAAATGCTCTCTGTTGTCAATCACCCCTTGAGTCAACAAGTCATATAACAGCCAATCTGACAGGTTGTAAATAGAAAAACCTTAACGCCCAATAGTTTTGTGAAAAAGAGATGCGTGGCATTGGATACTGAGTGGCAGTTGAGATTAGATGCCATATCATCCTCGGGTATCAATGAAAACTGCTCTCTTAGTGGGGTTTTAAAATTAGGAGCATCCAAACTTTAGTTTGCATGGTTCTAACTATTTACTACCGTTATTGTTAATTAACATGTTTGTCATGATTTCATGAAAAATATGTGAATTTGTGTTATATGAGATGAACAAAGAAGATTTTAACATTGCTTTACTGCAAAAGTATTCATGTAATGATGAATGGTGACTTAAAATATAAATTGATGTGGTGCAGCACTGGTCACATGATTTTTAAATTATTTAAATGAGTTTTTTTCAATATGGCTTTACTCTGATGAAGCCCTGAACATTAGTATGGTGAAAGGGCTTAGTTTTAATTTTTATTTTTTATTTAGTAAACCGAGTGCCATGTGTACACCATGTGGTGGCATTTTTTTTTTATTTTTATTTTCTTTTATTCCATTACCAAAAGCTTTGAAAGCTCACTCGACAAGATCTGTGGCAACCCCAACTTGGGCCAATCGTCATACTTTTATTATTCATTACAGATTGAATCTGGTGGAAGAGCAGCCTTTGGTTCAACCATGCTCAGGAATACCTTTCCTTAGAGTCCACCCGGGATGTAAGGTAGCTGGGGACTCTGTCCCAGTAGTTAAGGAATGAATGAAAATTGACAACATCAGAGAAAGAAGATGTTATGTAGTCCAGTCTCACCTACATTCTTACCCGTGGGTTGGGAGCCGAATATCTGCTCCGACTCGGCCAAACTTTTCTAGCTGGAAGTCTTCTATTGGCTGGGCTAAGAAGGTATCCCATGCTGCACTGCTCCATATCCCCAGATCTCGTTTGCCACTTGTGTAGCTCAGACGTGGTCTTGTTCTTGGCTGTGGCTAAGTACTTTTTTCCTAATTCTTCTTGAGAGAATTTGTTACAAACAAAAGCTATTTTAATAGCTATTTCTATTTGGTGTTTTTTGGGTATAATCTGTAGTGTGATTGTTTTTTGTGGTATCCCACTAGCTGTTCCAATGGGCTAGGCCCGTTTCAGTTAGAGGACCTAGTCTATCCCCTTTCTTGTCCCTGTGTTTGTTTTTTGCTGTCTAAAACCATTTGAATTAGAGGTTTTAGTGTCTGTCTTCCTTGTTCTGTATGCGAGTTTGGTCTAAAAACTGTTTTAGTTAGAGGTTTTTAGCCCTAGTCGTCTTAGTGTGTGTCCCTTGTGAGGATTGTGTGTGCTGCTGTTTGTGAAAAATTTGTTCCCTCGCTTAGTGTGGTGTTTTTGTGTGAGGGGATAGACTTCCCCTGATGGAAGGGGCGTAGCCAATCCCCCTGTCACAGAGAGTAGGGGACTCTGAGCTCTGGAAAGCTGCCAGTGGGGGTCTCATGCAGGCAGAGAACATGTATGCCACTGAGGCAGTGTGAGATTCGAACACATGCTAGTATAGGTAAATAAGACTTGCACAACTCTACTTTTTTCCAATAGATGTAGTCAAGTCAAGCTCCGTGTCCAGTGACCCCCAAGTAAAGGGCATAGCAATTATCCAGTTGTGAAGAGATCAGTGCCTGTAAAACTACAGGTAAGTCATTTGAAGTAATAAAATAGTAAGGATTATATTCTTCAGATAAGAGGATTTGACTACAGCTAATATTTGGCCCATTAGGGTAATCTGTTCATCCGTTATTGCACCTAGATTACATACCTTGGTCACAAATTCCAGTTTGTCACCACTGTAGAAGATATCATGTGGGAAAATTGGAGCAGCCGAATTACAAGATTGGAGTGAATAGCCTTTGTGATCTTACCTGCATTTTGTAGTCATCTGTGTGTGAATACATTTCAAGTCTGAGGCAAGTTTGTTAAAAGCTGTCATAAACTCCTGAGGGAAAGAGAGGTAAAGTTGCTAGTCACTAGCATAACAGTGAAAGTTTAAGCCTCAACCTGAAATAGCATCTCCTTGTGGGAACGTACATGGTGAACAATAGACCCAGAGTAGAAATCTGGGATAATCTGCATGCCAGAAGGAAGGTTGAAGAGGAGTCCATTCCAGACACAGTCTGCTGAGTTTGATTAATGATAGAAGAGGCAAACCTCTGTCTTACAACTCCCAAGGGGCCACAGTAATTGTTCAGGTGGAACAAGCAAAATGTTATGGTGCTTTACGTCAAATACTCCAGAAAGATCTGAGAAGGTAGAGGTGAAATAGCAGCACAGATTTCTTGCAGTTTGGAGATCATGGCAGCAAAATCTCATAACTGCACAAGGCCAAGAAACAAACTGGAATTGGTAGCCGATATTGTTACTCAAAGTAGTCTGTTTGCATATGACTTTCTCCAAGTACCTTACCAACAGAAGGGAGGCACAAAATGACTCAAAAGTTATACATGTTGTTCCCATAGTAATGCTGACCTATATGTAGATGGAGTCCTCATACTGATTTCTTAGCAACACTGAATACTTATGAAACTCACGGTTTCTTAACATGAATGTCATTTATCTTAGATGTTATGCACAAAGGAAAACATGATAATTTAATATTCTACATGCACACAATGTTCCACCTAAAGCAGCACCATTTTGCATTGTAGAACTCTGCTAAATTTTTGTTATATTTTATTTGTTGTTTCTTTCAGTTTTGAAATCTCCATAATAGGAAAACATTTTGAAAAGATTCCCTTTTTTTTTGCTTTCTTTTAGATATTCTCTAGGCTAATTTCTTTTAGAGTTTGTTTTTATCATACCAAAGTAGCTTGATTAATTGGTAAAATAATTTAGTTAATGCTGTCCCTATGGGCCTTCCACTTCATATTATGCTTTTATGTCTTACATGATCCCATCAGTATTTTCAGCCTTTAGGACTAGCTCCAGCATGCATTAGCCAGCTTGGCTTCTGAGATTGTTCACAGGCACCTGTCTCTTGTTCACATAATGCTATGCACCTTGTCTTCTACAGAGCTCTCTTGCTGTTGAACAGCTGTATCTCAGAGAAAATGGCCCCATGCTTATTTCTTTCAGAACACTGTGTGATGATTTTCTTCAAACAATTTTTCCTGGAATATCTCTACAAAGTCCTCGCTGATAATCTGAAGTGCAGTTCAGGTCATATTTTTCTGATTTGCACAACCTTTGTCTGCCAAAAGACTTATTTTGCCTCTCCTTATCATGTGGCCAATTAATTGCCATTGTATTTTTGGTGTACATTTGCTTAGCCTTGCAGATAAGACTGGTCAAGCTTAAGGGTCTGTAGTTCCGTGGGTCAGTTGATGGGGCCTCTTGTGCAGAGAAACGACTGTTGCAGTCCTCCACTCCTCTGGGACCAAGCCCGTCTGGAAGCTGTGGTTAAAGAGGGTTTCTGGGTGGCCCTTATAGATTATCTTTTAAGCTATTTAAGAAGCATCCTGGAATGTTGTAAGGACCCATGGAGGCTATCTGTTTTGGCTTTGGTGAGCAAAGTAAGGACATGTTCCCTTATAATAACTGGAAGGGGGATGGTTGTGGGTCCTTTTTTGGATGTGGTAGAAGGTGACTGGGGGGGGGGGGTATAATCAACTTGTTGGCTAGCAGGTTTGCTATAGTTTAGCCTGAGTGTAATTGTTGTTGTTCATGATCAACTCTGCACATTGCTGTGCATTTCCCCTGAGGTTGCAAACATAATTAAAGCTTTATGGTTGTCTTTCACCTGGGAGACCGTCTTTGCTTCATTGTAAAAACAGTTTCACAGACCAAAAAACAACTGCCACAGAGTTCTGAATACCAGTATTTTATTCACCCCCTAGTGCCCCAGCACAATAGCCTTCAAGGAGTACAAACAATCATAATTCTACTTATATGGTATTAAAAAGAGAAGAGGCATCACATGTGTAAACACTGAACAATTAAACCAATTATTTAATTATGTATTTCTGTTGAAATTCTGAGAATCAAATTGAAATTCTAGGAATAGCAGGTACAAGTCTGAAATTGCAGTGAGACTTTCGACTTTTCCCGGTTAGGGATCGCCACAGCGGAACTCTGGTCCGCTCATGATTGGCAGTGGATTTTTATGGAGCTGAGAAGGCACGCCCATTCCCGCTTACACCTACCTGCATGTCTTTAATGTCACTTGACTGTGGGGAGGACATGCAGGCTCCACACAGAAGGCGCTCCAGCCAAGAATCGAATGGGAGAACCTCTTGCTGTGAGGCAACAACGCTAACCGCTGCACCACCACGGCCTATCAAGTCTGAAATTACAGTATCTTTAAGTATTCACTGTACCACAGTGTACACTGAACTTGGAGTTATAGTAACAGGTGTGTGGGTGTGTGTGTGTGTGTGTGGGGGGGGGGTGCAGCATCCTCTGAGGCAGTGCAGTGGTTTTCCCTGCAAAAAAAAGTCTTTAGACTTATCTTTTTGTCTGAATCAACTGCAGTTTATTTTATTTTATTTATATATATATATATATATATATATATATATATATATATTTTTTTTTTTTTTTAACTGTTTGAACTTCCCATATTGGGTCTTGCATTTTTATGGAGCTATCATTATATTACATGCACTTTTCTCATGCTCTGGAACAGCTGTACCACATATTATCAATTTAATTTATGTATTTATTTGCAGTTTATTGACTGGACTAGTCCTACTAGGCTAGTGGCGTTCTTTAGAGTAGACTCAAGGTAGCATAATATCTTCCCTTCCTACTGGTTGAGTGAAGCAAAGCTATCAAAATGAAGGATGAGATTATCTAAATGGGACCACAGGAATCCTGATTCATAGGTGATTACTAGGCTAATGGCAAAGTTGCCTTTGCAAGTCTTATAATACCCAGGATATGACAGTATTTACCCTAATTCCCCAGAAATGGGATAGGTAGTATCAGGGTAGTGGGTCTTTGGGTTTTGGAGCCCTGGTTCATTTTACAAGACTGCCTGTGTCCCCAGGAGTGAATTTAGGGTTCCTATCCATTTATCCAAATTCCTTTTGAAAAGAGAGAGGAATGGGATTTGTTTTACGAAGATGGGAAGTTTATTTCGTAGACAATGGTAGCCTTTTGGATAAGACTCTCTCTCTCTCTCTCTCTCTGGCAAGTTCTTTGAGTCACAAATAAGGTTCAAGTCCATATAACACACAACCTTTGTATAATTTTTCTTGCGAATATGTAACATTTTCTTCAGGGTTGGATCAGGGAATGCCTTGTAGGTCAGGCATAAGTCCCCCCTCGATAAACAATATGAGACTGAGTAAAGGGGTAGGGCCTTTAGTTAGTCTGCATAAGACGTGCGTCTTACACTTTGTATTTTTTTAGAGCAAAACCTCTGGGTCAGCTCCATTTGGCGTAAGTGTCTGGTTAGGTACATGCAGAAAGGAGTATTGTATTCAATTGTAGGCCTGATGAGTGCCGAGTACAATGCCACTATGACTTCCTTTCATTTCGATGCCTTGCCTTTACATACAAGTTGAGCCACACAGTAGGATTTCCTCGCTATTGTAACTACTTGATGGTCAAAGTTTAGGTAACTATATATCTTGTGTTCCTTGATGCCTCACCACTAGGTATACATTTAGTGGTGTGCTATCGATAATATAATTTGCAGGAATATCTGATTTAGCAAAGGTTATGATCATGCATTTTTTAGCATTTAATCTTAGACTATGGTTTTGACACCAGTCATTTGTCATTTTTAGGTCTGTTTGTAGGAGGTCAGCTTCATTTGGGGATTCGGTGATTGCTCCCAGGTTGCAGTCGTCTGTGAACTTGGTGTGCCAGAGGCCCCCTATATCGGCCTTCACTTCAGAGAGGAATATACCAAACAGGAGAGGTCTAAACACTAAGATCTGTGGGACACTGCTAGTAACAGGTTTCTTATTAAAGGTGGATTAACCTATCTGCACAACATATGTCCTGTTACTGAGCCAATTGGCTATCCATCTGACGATGTAGGGGTCTATGCCTAACTCAGTAAGTTTATCTTTGATCCCTGACTGGAGGATTGTGTCAAAAGCTTTGGCAAGGTCTAGGTAAGTGTTGTGTACCATTTTACCCTCATACGTGGCACTGGTGACTTTTTTGAGTAAGTCCACTAAATTGTGCATGCTTGACCTCCCTTTGACAGATTGGGTCTGGTCCAGTGTTTGGAGAGTCTCTATGTCATTACTGATCAGGTCCACGATAACTCTCGCAATGGCCTTGCAGCTAAGAATGGTTAAACTTATGGGTCTGTAGTTCCCTGGGTCAGTTGATGGGCCCCATCCTTGTGCAGAGGGACGGTTGTTGCAGTCCTCCATTCCTTTAGGGCAAATCCCACCCAGAGGCTGTGGTTAAAGAAGGTTTCTAGTGACCCTGATAGATTCTGTTTTAAGCTGTTTAAGAAACATCCTGGCATGTTGTTGGGACCCGTGGAGGTTGTGTTTTTGGCTTTAGTAAGTACAGTAAGGACCTGTTCCCTCATAATGACCAGTAAAGGGGCTGGTTGTTGGTATTTTTTTTGACTGTGGGAAAAGGAGATTGGGGGGGGGGGGTTGAATTGAACTTGTCGACCTGCAGGTTTGCTATAGTTTCAGGCTAGGTGTAAGTGTTGCCACTCATAGTTATCTCAGCACATTGCTGAGCATTTTCCCTGAGGTTGCAAACATAATTCAAAAAAGCCTAATAGGTTCATAGGTAAGTACTAGCCTATTTGTCCGAGGGCATCTGTAAGCCTAGCCAGAATGTGTTGGCTTTTGCCGCCCCCTTAAATTAATTCCCTTTGCCTCGGTCCAGCAGAGCCATTAGTTCCCTGTGCCTTTGTCCAGCAGAGCCACTGCAGTGATCCCGGGGTAAATTTTCTGTTTCCCATCCATTCGTCAAGGTTTCTCTTGAAGAGTGTTAGTGAGGGGCTCTGCCTAATGTAGATTGAAATCCTGTTCCAAAGCATGGGGAGTCTTTGGGACAGGAATCTATCCCTCCAGCACATCCTATTTATCGCTGTGGTGAGGTTTAGATCCCTAGAGCATGTGGCTCTCGGGGGATTTGTTTTTTTTTTTTAGGTGGAGCATGTCCATCAATTCTGGGTTGGACATGGCCTTGTATGTCAGGCAGAGATCACCTCTGAGTAAGCGTTATGCAACCGAGTATAGTTGGAGTTTCTTCAGTCAGGCTGCATAGGACATATGTTTGAGGCCAGTAATCCTCTTTATGAGGTACTTCTGTGGTCTTTCCAGCTGTTGCAGGTGTCTTGTCAGGTACATCCCAAATGGGGCGTTGTACTCTATGATGGGTCTGATGAGTGATGAGTAGAGGGGCACAATAACCTCTTTTGTTCCAGATGCAAACCCTTTTGTGATTAGGTGGGCCACACAGAAGAATTTTCTAACCACCTTGGCAATATGATTATCAAAGGAGAGATTACTATCTACTTGGGCCCCCAGATCCCTTATTACATTTTCTGTATTTAGAGGACTACCACATATGTGGTAGTTCACGGGTACCTTGTTTTTTCCAAAGAGGATGATTATGCACTTTTTGGCATTTAGCTTGAGGCCATGATTTTGACACCAGGTATCCGACTCAGTGAGACCCTTCTGGAGGATGTCGATATCAGCTGGAGAGTCAGTTATGGCCCCCAGTTTGCAGTCGTCTGCGAACTTGGTCAGCCATAGTCCTCCTGTGCTTGCCTGTACCTCTGAGAAGTATATACTGAACAGGAGGGGCCCCAGGACTGAGCCCTGTGGGATGACACTTGTAACTGGTTTAGAGTCGGACCTAGAGCCTGCAACTCTCACCATGTGGGTTCTATCCATGAGCCAATTGGCAACACATCTCGTGACATAGGAGTTTATGTTCAGGCTGGTGAGCTTGTCTATAATACCAGAATGGGGAATGGTGTCGAAAGCCTTTGCGAGGTCTAGGTAGGCTGTGTGGACCTACTTTCCCTCATCTAAAGCCTTGATAACTGTCTCAAAGAAGTCCACCGGGTTTAAGAGGCATGATCTGCCCTTAACAAAGCCAAACTGGGTAGGGTCCAATGTTTGAAGGTTCCCAATGTCTCTGCTAATGAATTCCATGATGATGTGCTCCATAGCCTTGCAGACCAAGCTAGTCAGGCTTATAGGGAGATAGGTCCCGGGGTCTGTTGTGGCTCCACCTTTGTGGAGCGGGATAGCTGTTGCTGTGCGCCACTCTATGGGTATGTAGCCTGTAGAGAGGCTGAGTTGGAACAGTGTGTTTAGGTGAGGGGTTAGTTCATTTTGGAGCTCATGTTAGAGAGAGCCTGGGACACTGGTCCCATTGAAGCTGTATTTATGGCTTTGGATAGGACTGTTTTAACCTGTGTGTCAGTGATTGTCTGGACACTACATTAGTCTGGTATGGTTATGGGTCCTTTAGGGGGTGAGAGGGGGGTGAAGTTTGCACTAAACCTGTCTGCCAGAATGCTGGCAATATCAGTCGGTTCAGTGTATTTTGTGCCATTCTGCCCTAACTCAGAGCAGATCTGAGAGTTTCCACTTAGGTTCGTGACATAGCTAAAGAATGCTTTGTGGTTATCTTTGGAGTCCTTGGCAATTTTTCTTTAGAAGCTAGCCTTGGATGATTTTATGAGGGATCGTAGTTTCTTGCTGATACTAATCAGGGATGTCTTTCCCTCTTGGGATTTTACTCTTTTCTGCACTAGTTTCCTCCTTCTATTGTATAGCTTGTTTATGGCAGGGGTCCACCAGACTGTTTTCCTTTTCTTGGAGGAGTGAGTCTTGGTTTTGCTTGGGATAGCATGATCCATGCATTCTTCCAGGTGCTCATAGAGTGCCTTTGTAAGGGATTCAGAAGCTTGGACAGCGTTGTCTTTTAGCATGGGGGCTGTGAACCTTTCCACCTCAGTCTTAAGTAACGTGAAGTTTGCTTTTGAAAAGTTTTTACAGTGGTTTCCTTGACTGGGGGTGGGGGCGGAATGTGGATATCCAGAGTGATTAGTCTATGGCCTGATCTAACCAGCGAGGGTTTGACTTCCGGTGTAGAACACCGGTCACCCATGTTGGCAATGACCAGATACAATATGTTGCCACCTCTGGTGGGGGCTGTTGACCAGTTGATCCAGGGTGTTCGAGTTTATAAATTCTAGGAAGTGTTGGGCAAGGGAGTTAGTACTTGAGTAGTTCTCCAAGTTAATGTTTGGGTAATTGAAATCACCCAACCTGGGAGGTGATCTTTGCCTCATAGTTTTCTTTGGCAGATTTGACCTGATCTCTAATTTGTTTAAGCAGGTGAATGTCTTTTTGCACTACTTTGTGGGTTCCTCCTTGGCTTTGGAGAGGATTTTTTCCTTTTTTTTTTTTTTTTTTTGAGTAGCCTATTTATGCTAGTTGTCCAACAGGGTAGTTTATTTTTGCCAGCAATCACAACTTTGACTTGGACAAGTACTGTATCCTCTGCAGCTATGAATGTGGTTGAACAATGCTTTTGTATACAACTCAGAGTAGGCCTCAGTGTCATCTGGATTTGTAGGGGTTTGGAAGTTTAAAAAGTTGTCACTTAGTTTGAGGTTGTTGGCCTTAGCAAAGTTTTTAACAGGTTTGGAGTTTAATTGAGGTTCTAGGTTAGTTTTAATACTAACGGAGATCATTTTTTGGTAGGATCTTACCAGGGAGGAGTTAATGCACAGGAGGGAGCAGCATCCCCCCTGTTCCTGAGTACTAGGTCTACGGTATTTGTACCTCTAGATGAAGAGCTAACAAGTTGTTCCAGGGTGTTTGCATTTATGAAGTCCAGAAACCTCTGAGCAAGGGAATTTATGGAGAGGTAGTTGAAGTCACCGATATGTATGGTGTCAGGCAGAATGTTAAGAGTTTCCAGTAGGTTTAAGTAGGAGGTGTGGTTTTCCAGACTCATGTTAAGGGATCAGTAGCTAGCAAAGATATGATAGGGTGTTACAGCTGTAGTTATATGGGCGTGGAGCATCTCAAGCAAACCATTATATTGGACTGGTCTAGCAGTGTATTTGTCATACCTCTCAACCGTACCAAATTCCTTGGTTTTTACCGGTTTTGAGGGTAAAATATTGGGGTGCCACAAATTCCCGAGTGGCCCCCTTAATTTAAGAATTTCCCGGACTTCTTTTAAAAAAAAGTTTACCACTTTAAATTTTTTAAGCAGTTTACCACTTTAAATATATGGCTGATATCACCACCCATTACCAGCCTACAGGGGTGTGCGCGTAATGACATCAGCTACTGCCTGTTGGAAATGGGGAATATGAACAGCAATGGCAGGTAACTTTTGCAGAGGGAGGTTTGTAGCGTCCGCTCACATCCTGTCCCAGGCAGCCTCCATTCATTGTTCTTCAGGCCGTTATGTGTACAAGTTTTATCTGCTGTTGGGCGCCACTTCTCTCTGAGGGCTGTTTCAGTTTATTTTACCTGTCATGTGTACTTGGGCCATTTTTAGCTGCTGTTTGTTTATCTCTGTGGGCAGTTTCAGCTGCTCGGTTGTTTATTTTATCTGATCGTTTATCACTTCTGAGCTAGCCATCCTCCTTTCTTGTGTGTGTGCTGCTGCACTTTATTTTATCTGCTTGTTTATCGCTGATGAGCTGGCAATCCGTTTTGCAGTTTATCTGCTCATTTATCTTATTTTATGTGCTTCTGCTCTCATTTTGCTGAGTTGCAGACAGTTTATTTTTATCTGCTAGTTTGTTATGTATCATTGATTTGTAAGATAATCTGCTTCTGCTATCATTTATCGCTGAGCTGCTGGCCATCCGTTTTGCAGTTTATGCTATCTGCTCGTTTATCGCTGCTGAGCTGGCCGGCAGTGGCCATGTGTATCTGCTCGTTTATCACTGCTGAGACTGTGTTAAACACGAAATAAAAAAACTGTAACATTAAATATTGACAACTTTCAAATAAATTTTTTAGCCTATGTTTTCAATACAGACTTTCTCTAACACTAAGTTCTGGTCAGGATAGTGGAAACAAAGCCATGTAAAAGATGTGTTCACAGAGTTCACACAATAGTTACTTCTGTACAATATTTAAAAGATTATGGGTAGCTATTCAAAGAGAAGCATAATGCGACCAGTGATATGCTGACGTAAATAGTATGGTGAAGATAATGTGATATGGCCTGACATGGATTACATATGCGCAAGTGCTGCTGGCATAATGCTGAATAATAAAGTCTTGTTATAACAAAAAAATCGCAGTTGTACAATTTAGTGGACTGTGCTATAGATGATCACATGACCAAGGGACATCGGCAGTCAGATTACATGCCCAGTGCTATGCTCATTCATATGCTCACTGAAGCACTGTATAGCTGCAAGACATGCACAACAGAGAAGAGAACCCATACAAGGGCTCCACTACAAAGTGCTAACTAACTTTATTATATAAAGGAGAAGGAATTGGGGTGATAGAACAGTCAAAAAGTTGAGGAAACAGAGAAAAACAAAAAAGGACAATGGGAGGAGAAGAGTGGTACAGAGGAAGAAAGGTATTTTTGTATACAGGTGCTTTTTAAGAATTTAGAGGTGGAAGATGGTATGGGGAAGGCGTGGGTAGGAAGCAGAGTTATAGGTATGGTAGCAGAGGTAAGCAAACATATAACACAGACAAAGACTGGTAGGGCGGTAATGACACAAAAGAAGGGGTGACAGCGGGGAAGGTGTGGGTAGAAGAAGAGTATGTGTATGGCAGAAAGTGCAAACAAATAAATACGTAACAGACAAAGATTGATGGGGAGGTAAAGACAAAAGAAGGGGTAACAGTGGAGGTATACATAAATGTTAGTATTTTACTGTTTACTTTTACACTTAATGGCAAGACTTATGTTATTTACTTTATAGCAGCTTTCAGGGTGTGTGTGTGATTAACGGCTGCCTGTGTTACTTGATTAACGTCAGCTTTCAGTGGGTGTGTGAGTGAGTAATGGCACGGCAGCTTTCAGGGTGTGTGTGATTAATGGCAGCGTTGTGCTTTACTTAACAGCAGCTTTACTCTGTTACTTGTATTTTACTTTATAGCAGTGTTTGCATTATTTAACGACGGTGTGTGCGTTTAACGGCACGGCAGCTTACAGGCGCGGAGTGTGTGATAGCAGCTTTGTGTTTTACTTAACAGCAGCTTGCGCAGGCATCACAACTTAATTGTGTTACTTGTATTTTACTTTATGGCAGTCTTTGCATTATTTAATGACTGTGTGTGAAATATAAAGTTGTTTGCTAGCAGCAACCTTTTCATTTGTTACAGATCTCTTTAATGTGCAATTATTGGTATGACTTTTACTTCTGCAGAGATTCTGCTTGGGGGGGCATATTTTGGTTGTCTGTTCAGTATGCATTTGAAAGTTGGTATCCCACAATTGCATTGGAGTGGGTGGGGTTACATAATTACGTATGGAAATTTTATGTTAATCAGTGTACAGATTTGTACCTATTTGTCATGGGCCTTTGTCCAGATTTTTGATGTTTCCAGATTGAGAGGTATGGTACTTGTCCTTTATGAACAGTGAGACATCTCCTCCCTTTGTTTCATCCTGAGCTGAGGGGCATCAAAATAAATAAGTGACATTGTAGGCTTTGATAGCTTGTGTGCTTTCCATGGTTCTGAGCTGTATTTCTGTGACTGGAGATATGTCTGCATTCTCTAGGGTGAGGCGTGCCTCCAGGGAGTGTATTTTTTTTATTTAAACTCCTATTGTTGAGCAGCAGTACCTGTAGGTAGTCATTGAGTGATTTTTGATTTGTTGGAGTGTTTAACAACTTGGCATGACCGAAAAAGGCGCTGTGGGGATAGATAAAGTTTTTGCCAGTATCCGGAAGCCAAGTGGTGACAAGTATAAACCATCTCTGGCAAAACCATTTTGGTTTGTCAGTCATGTCTCCCGTGGCTGACAGATATTGGATGCCTTTGCTGTGAACATGAAACTAAAACAGTTGTTGAAGTCAGTAATTTCTTGCCTGTACTGTGTCGTCATTGGTGACGGTAGGATGCTACTCAAGGCTAGACTCATATCCGCCTGGGGCACATATTCAGAGAGCTCAGTCAAGTCTCTCTTCATGTAGTCGAGTGAGGTACGTCTTGAGTTGACTACACCCACAAGGGCTGTGACAGTCTCATACTCATACTGGCACTTGTGGTTTAAAGATCTAAGTGCATGCATGTTCTGGTGGATCCTGGCTCCAGACCGACAGTGATCTTTTCCTTGTTTATCCTGGTTAGGGGGACATCAGTATGTCTTATAATGGAATTGTCAATGACTAGAATGTTTGGCTGTGTGGTGTGATGTATTGCCTTATAGGCTTGGAAGTGGGACTGCTATGATTTTCAGAGTTATGTGCTTTGTGAGATGATGTCTTTTGTGTGTGTGGGGCCACTAAGAGATGCTTTCAGGAGGTCTTGGAGGTTTGGGTCGATTACAAGTGACTAGCTCTGCATATGTGGGGTCTGTGTGTTTCTTTTTGTTGGTATGAATGTTTTGAGTATACTACTGACAATCTGGCTGCTTTTTTCATGTGTGTATGTGAAAGCTTTGCCTCCAATGGCATTATGTATCTACATCTCTCGCACACTGTTTGTATGTTCTAAAATTAAATGGTTGTCCGTGAACATGAGGCAATTACTACACTGCCTTAGGATGCCCATACCCACCAAGCCAGAAACAGAGACGACAGGGAAGTGCCTGTCCATTGTACCAGATCTTTACTATATGAGAAAGATAGGGGAGAGTCACTTAAAGGCATAAATAAGAGAGTTTTGCAGTGTACTATTAAATGACCTACAGTATTGCTGCCCTTTGCACAAACTGGCATCTCTTCGAGCAGCTATGAACAGCGAGAGACTATGAAGAGCATTTTCTGTAGAGGATTTTAAACTGGATAGTTTGCTTAATATACAAGGCACAGGTAACAATTTTTGCACAATGAGCAACCACAAGGCCTTTATGCCATCAGGATGAAAGACTTTTACACAGTTAAGCCCTCAGGCCAATCAGATAAATGCACAATAAACCTTCCACCAGCAGTTTTCAACTCTGAATGGTTTAATTATCCCTCTGCTCCCACCAGAGTGCAGCAGAAACTCCTCTTAATGTAAAAGAAACTGGTTTTGAACTCCAGTGCAGTAACACATGCTTTAGTAAGGTCACAGCCCTGAGAAATGTTCCCCAAATACATAAATGCCAGCTGGATGAAAGACTTTTACACAGTTAAGCCCTCGGGCCATTCATCTAAACACACAGTAATCATTCCACAAAAAGTTCCCAACTCAGCTAGATTAAATCAGCCCTCTGCTCCCACCAGAATAAAAAAAAAAACTCTTAATGTAAATCAGACTGGTTTTGAGCTCTAGTGCAGTAACCCATGCTTTAGTAAGTTCACAACCCTGATAAATGTTCCCAAATACTGAAATAACACCAGGATAAAATACTTTTAAGCCCTCAGCCCAGTCAGGTAAAAACACGTTAACCCTTCCACCAACAGGTTCCAACTCGTATGGGTTGAATCAGCCCTCTGCTCCCACCAGAGTGCAGAAAAACATCTTGAATGTAAAACAGTCTGCTTTTGAGCTCATGTGGAGTAACAGATGCTTTACAACAAAGGGCAGAACTCCTACAGTATCGGGAATCCTTGGAAACAAGTTCACAATCCCCGAGAAAAGTTCACAAATACAGAAGAATGTATACAAACGTAGGAGAACTACAAATACAGAAAAACTTTGCAGAACTTAGAAATATTTTGGTAAACTCAGGATAACTTTGGCAAAAGCTGAACAACTTTTCCAGTATCAGAGGAGGCGAGGAAATATCAGAATACTGTTAAGACAATCTAAGAACAGTACTGTAACAAATGGATTCTGCTTCTTTAACATGTGCAGGCTGAAAAACAGTGATAAATTCAACAAGATCAAAAATGCACCACAGAGCTGTTACATAGCAATGAAATAGAGCAATTGCCAAAAAACAAAAAAAACTACTGCTATCAGCTCTGTGGGTCCACAGGTGGTTTTAGATGAACCCAGGGTCTTATAGTTGCAAATGTCGAAGTCAGGCACAGGGAAGCTTTCATTTATTTGGTGAATCTGCAGGCATTTGTCACATCTGGTGTGTCAACAAATCAACACAGTTAAAGGTACAGTGTAGTACCAGTGGGCAAGAAACTCATTAGTGGCAGCAGGTGGCTGAACAATGCAGCAAGCTGAGGGAATATGCCTAGATGTAACAGTGAGAACAGGAGAATGTCTTATTGTCATGTTATTCCCATACTCCATTAGGTAGGCACTTTAGGGTTAGATCAGACTTACTTGTGTGTCTGTTGTTGTACTCTGTGATCTGCATTGAGAGAGGATCAATGCAGGAAGTGGACTGCTTCTGTCTACATCACCCTTAATATCAAAAGCTGACATTGCTTTGTCAGCCTGGATGTGCACTAGAATAAAAATTCCACTCTCTGCATGTAAGCAGTGCTTTTTCAACTCAAACTTGGTGATTAAGATTTATTTAGACATGATTTTGTGCCCTAAACGTCTTTCTGGTAAGGAACATGTGGGTCAGACTTCAGTGGTTCAGTTTACTTGTGTGTTGTGCCTTTCAGTGGGCTGACAGTACATCTGTGTTACATTTTGCTGATAGTTTTCCACTGCCAAGTTACTTTCCTTAAACTTAACTGCAGCTTCTTTTTTGCTCTTTGCAATGGCCCTTCAGTAATGTTTCGCTGGGTACCCGTGTTATCATTAGACAATATTTGGTTTCTTTTCCCAGCGCATGCATTAGAAGGATTAACGATCTGCTCTCACATTGTGAACTTTATTCTGAAGTTAGTCAGGTATGTAATTTTATGCATATTTAGGTGAACTGCCTTTTTCTTTTTACTTCAGAATGCAATTGACAAGTATATTTATTGTATTCTGCCACTTCTTTACAGCATTAATATGAAGTCTGTTGATGTTGCAGAATGGTGGATGTAGGAGGACAGCGATCTGAAAGGAGGAAATGGATCCACTGTTTTGAAAATGTCACGTCCATAATGTTTCTAGTAGCTCTTAGTGAATATGACCAGGTGCTGGTGGAGTCTGATAATGAGGTAAGTCCTGGCAAAATTGAAAGCGTTTCTGACTAATACTTTATGTTCAGAATATATAATCTTGAAGTAATTATATTGATCAGGTAAAAGACTTAATGAAACAAAGCAGACCGCTCAGGCGAAGATAATTTGCCGATTGTGAAGTACCAGCTTTAGTACAGTCAGAAAATGTAAGCAGAAAGTCAATGATTTTGGTACTGCAGCAGTTGTAACTTTGGGTATAGCTTCCAGTAGTAGAAGGGCTCATCAGTAGTATTTGTGTAGCTCATCTTCATTTGAACTGTACTGATCAAAAAATTGTCTTGACAGTAAGTAAACAATGTGTATTTCACCAGTGCCCTGGAAAACAGGTTGTAGTTGTCTCCATTTATCTCAGGAGTAGGATGTGGCTTGTGTGCATAAAGCAAAGTGAAGATGACCAAAATTGTCTTGTTTAAAGACCGTGTATTGTATGAGAGCAGATATTTCAGTTGTTCATGTTAGGAATGTCATGTTTTTGTTTGTCCTGCTTAACAAAGGTGCTATAATTATTTCACTGTAAGTTCATGTATGCTTGTGAGGCTGTTGATCAGTAAAGATCTTAAGCCTAGCTTTACATTCCCATGGTAGTTTCTAACCCTTGTATTTTGCATATAAATAACCTAGAGATGGGATGAACAAGGATATTTTGTGACAGATGTTTCCGCTATCCATGAATGACAGGGGTGCCAAACCAGTGGTGAATTTACGGTTACAGATACATTCATCCAAATTACATTTGAAGAGATTAAGACTGGTACGTTGCTTTATGTAGAGTGGAAGACTGCTCCATAAAAGGGGTATTCTCTTTGATACACAGCTGTCCCTCCAACAGGTTCTATTTAGTTTGCAAAAGAGATTGAGATCCCTTGAGCAGATGTTTACAATGCCATTAGACTTGCAAATGTATAATAGTTTTGACAGAATAGCATTTTTAAAGCTCTGTACACAAGGCACAAGTTGCTTCTCAGTGGCCTCCGTTGTACTAAAAAAAAGGTGTACAAGGTTTTGAGACTTTGCACTAGGCAAGTTTCATAACATTAAGCAGAACTGCATGGACCTACATAGAGTACATATGTGCCATTTGCACCCTGGTGATGCAAGTAACAACTCTACTGTAACCCCCCCTCCCCCAATAAATGAAGTTTAATGACTGGCGAAGCTTCATTCATTCATTGTAATGTTAATTGTGAATTGTGCTCACAGCACAGCAGCACAATTGACTGTGTGTGTGTGTGTATATGAATGAGACTGCTAAACCAGGATGAGACAAAACTGACGTGATGGTACCTATGTTAACGATGGAGAACGTTGTTTGTTTGAAGCAGTCTTCAACCTGGAAGCCTCACAAACTTCTTTTTGAGATTCACTTATTTTTAGTGATAACTTTATTTTATGGGTCAGTGCTATTAACTTGAAGATCTGTCTGTTCTCTTTTATGTATAATAGTGTCACTTAAAAAACATTTGCTAGCTCTACTAACTGGTGAGATATGTTCTTGTTAATGTTCTGATAACTGTATTGAGAAATGCTGGTAATAACTGTGGACGTAAGAATAAACTAACAAAATGGAGATTTGGTGCATTTTGTACTTTGACTTCCTGCTTAATTTGAAAACCATGCAGTTCAATTCTTCCATTTCTGTTTCTTGCATCAAACCTGTGTGTAGTGTCTCTCTCCCATTATGTTCACACTTTTCCTGAACTGTAGTCAGTCCTTATAAAACCACTTATTCAGAAGCCGTATCTGTTAAGTTGCCATAGCAGTGTACTGTCGTCCTCCAAGAATCATAGTGATATGAGATAGATGTATTAATAATGATGAGCTGGGAAGAAAGTGTTATTTCTTGGTTTACTTGTTTTAAAGAAACTATCTTGTAATCTACATTCATCATCATACATAAATACTGTGGGAGCAATAGATTGTTTCTCTGTGTAAAATGTCACCTTACTACACAAATGCAAAATTATAAAAAGAAAAGTTAAAAGTATTGTAATATATTAAAATATATGCATTCTGTGTTGACAGATAATTCTTCCATCCAATTCCATTTTCTCAGATCTTTATATATGTTCATCACATAAAACACTCATTCCACTGAGATATTTCAAATTTCTTGTAGCAGACTTCACATTTCAATGAAATAGTTGCAAGTACATTTTTAAAATCATCTAGTAAATCAGCCTTATTTTGTGAAGCTTACACATGGCAATTCTTACACAGAACATGTTTTACTCCTTATAAAATTTGAACGCGACACCCCCGACCCTATATGCAGAAATGAGAAGAGGATGTGGATGGATGGATAGAACTGAGAAAATAAATGTTGGCTGTAATCTTTGTTGCAGATTAAATAAGCAAAGAGCTGATCAAAAAATCGTTCTGTGACTATGAATTGCTTATTAAATTCTGGAAAGACATCCAGAGCTTTGCTTAGGCTTTGTGGTTGGATAGTTTCATAGTAACGCATTTAGTCCTGTTTAGAGTTCCTTTTCCAGTATGTCTGGCTGAGGATCGGTTTATTGACAATAATAGCAAGAGAGTTTGTTAAAATTGCAGAAAGCCAACTTTAGTTATTTTTTTTCCTGAAATTACTTTTAATACACAATATTAACTATGTTAATCTGATAAGGATGCTTTAAGAACTAAAAGGAAAACTACACACTATATGTATTTGACTAAATCGTTAGAATGAAAGTTAATACTCTGAAGAATTTACATAAGCATTTAGAAAGCCATGTGATATGTAACTGTGCGTCTGACAGGTAGTGTAAACCAGTGGCAAGTTTGTATGTGCCTCAAATTAGTGAGTTGTGGAAAAATTAAAAATGATATAATAATTGGCAGGACTTCTTGCAATATTCTTGTATTTGGAAATTTAATTTTTGCTTGTATAGCCATAAATGCGTATGGCTTAATTTTATATTTTGGAAGTTTGAAAAAATATAAAAAAAAATAAGTTTCACTGGCTACGTGAAACATATGACACACACGGGTAGAGATGCACAAAAAAATGAATGATATGCTTTTTGTGTATCAGCGGCCATCTAGGAAGGAATCCATTCCAAATTTTCATCACCACAGGTACCACCTCAGACTTGGGTTGGGAGAGCTTGTGCAGTTTCCATTCAGATACAAGTCATGCGGATTATGTTTTCTTTACTATATGAAGGTAGCTTTCCAACATCACTTATTTTTCTGCCCTTTTTTTAATGAACTTTGTTAGCGGTATTGTGTTTTACTTGTGAAAAGATGCTCATGCTTAAGGAAAACAGTGAAGGTCTTCAGTGCACCGTAATACTTTTGGTAATATATAATCTGTTTAGCAAGTTTTTGTAAAAAGCAATGCTCTTACAGTGTATAGTGGCTGGGAAGAATTTCAGATCTCTTACAACCTGTTCAAAAGATATTAAGAGTTAGAGATTAGATGTCATACAACATGGCACTGCTACATTTTTTGTTTACTTATTTCAGGGTTTCTTGAGTTTCTGCATGACTAAGCTGTTTTCCTGTCATAGAATATTTTGTTTTATACTTGTAACTTTACACAGTACTCTTAACTTATAAACGAATGTGAACTTGTAGCAGTGAATTTCTGTGAAATAGGAACATGCTTCCAACTACATTATAGCTGTTTTTAGCACATTTCTTATTAAATATCAATTTAAAATATAATATTTCATATAAACATTTTCTTGCCTAAAAAATTAGCCAGCGGATAAGAGTTGCTGAGAGGGCCATTTTCTCATTCCCTTGAGGTGCTGTGGCCCAAAACTGATTATAGTAAATAACAGTGTGCACTGGCAATGTGGAGAGTTTAAAGGTTTTCACATTAAAGTAATGTTTTAAAAAGTGTTCTTAATGGTAATTTCTAACTGCTTTTTTCTGTGTGGGAAACTTGGATTTGACTGAATGGCCAAAACTGACTTCTGTGCCATCTCCACACAAATTTTTCTGGCTGTAGAAATTCTTCTGTCTCTTTACAGGAATACTGCCACAGAGCTTGAATTCTTTGGTTCATTCAGCCATGATTTTTTTTTGCCTAAATGATTTCAAATAGTAAACCTGGCACATATTTTTGAGGGCTTTAGAGGTCAGATCAGTAAGTAGTTTAATATTTGTACAGCTGTGTGTTCCTCCAGCACCACTGAGGTACAGCTGGTAGAATTTCAGGACATTCTCCTAGGAGCCTCATCTGTCCTTTTTTTGGTTGGATTTATATATCAAGTTAATTATCAGTTTTATAAAGTGAATACTGTGTAATTTTAGGCCCCGTCTTTAATTTTACTTGATTTTAGGCATTGTCAGTCTTTTGTATATGACAGGGAGATCACCCTAGCTTTCCCAACTTTGCTGTCCCCAGTGACTTCACCAGTAGTAATATTTAGTTCCATACATTGCAGTAACAAAACTGCTTGTCCTTATAAACAGCAAGATTGTTATGCAAGACTGTATCTGTAGCCCTCCAAATGTAAAAACTTTTTGGAGAAGTAAATTGTCCAGCAACTTGCCCTCCAAGTTACTGAGTTTTGTTCCTTAGAAGGTATATCTTATAGAATTCTAGTTAACTTTCTAAGCTTCCAACCAATGACTGCATTCATCATATGCACTTCAAAGCATAGAGAGTGCACTTTTAATCTCTGGGTCTACTGCTTTGGCAACATTCTAACCAACCGGAGACCCAAAGCCTAAAATACTAATTTTCAGTGATGGGCATATCGACTACCTCCGAGTAACTATCCAGTCCACTGAACTGAAGATGTTGTTGACTGTCCTTTAAGCTCCATTACAGACAAGATAATCATAAAAAATGTACTGCAGATCATTAGCGGACCGGAGTTCCGCTGTGGAGACCCCTAACCGGGAAAAGCCGAAAGAAAACAACAACAGACAAGATAATCCTCATATTTCTGATCCTTTTGGTTAATATACTTTCAGTGACTAAATCTCCTGGGGCTGTTCTAATTGCTTTCATAGATACTTATAGTACTCTTAGACTTCTTGGATCCAAAAGCCATTGCTGCTTTCCAGGACTTGGCCATAATTCTCATGTGCAGTTTGGAGCCACTTGCCTTATATGTCCCTTCTAGATACCAGACTGTTTGTTGGGGAGAAGCTAAAAGTCTATTTACTACCTTCTTGTTAATTGCTCCATTACCTGTTATTCATATGGATCACTGTTGCAGACAAATTCCTGGCATATGGCAATTCAGTGCAGGCAGATACCCAGCAGGTTAGCCTCACTCCCAGAGCTCTGTGGACATAGAATCAGAAAATACAAGGCAGCTGACCCATGTAGCCACTTTTTTCTTCCTAGTACACATTCAGATCTTATCCTTCAAGGAGAAATAGGCTAGTCAGAATGAATTTGTGAATACCCATCCAATTGTCTAACCCTTTTGTTTGGAAGAAAAGTAATGTGTCACTTTGCTTTATATGGAGTGGAAGTTTGTGCCAGCGAAGGGGTAGTCATTCATGACAAATCCCTCTCTCCACCATGTCTGCTCAAGCAGGTTCACATTTCTAGTCCCAGTGTTCACTGGACTGTTTGATTTATGGAGATGCAAGTTGTCTTGGTCTGCCAGATCGCTAATGGTCCAAAAAGCAAGGCATAGATAACCCCTAAGGAGTCAATATGGTACTGAATACAGGGAGAGAGTCACCAGCTTCTCGTGGTAGCCCTGGTCTTTTAGGTCTGTGATATTTTTTTTGTAGGAAACTCTAGGGTCTTTCCATATACCTAATATCTCAAGTAAGATGTATCCTAAAAGGGGGCATTGTATTCTGTAATGGGCCTGATGAGTGCCAGTTTTAGAGGGGTAAGGACTTCTTTGGCTGTAGAGGAGATGCCCTTTATAGTCAGCTGTGCCAGATAGAAGGATTTCCTAACCACTGTTGCAATGTAATTAAAGGAGACTGGCTTATGTACCCATGTTCCAAGGTCTCTCACATCTTCATTTTGGAGTGGGGCGTTGTCTGTACTGTAAGCTGGGCTGAGAGATTTTTTTCACCAAACGGGACAATATTAAACTTTTTTAACATTTAGTTTTAGTCCGTCTTTTGTGCTCCAGTTACCAACATATGTAAGTTCAAGTTGTAGCTTCTGCAAATCTAAAAGGATTTAAGGATGACACCCAGTCTGCAGTCATCTGCAAACTTGGTTAGCCAGAGATTCTGTTTTTTCATCTGGAGATGAGAGAAGTATATGATGAATTGTAGAGGACCTAGTATGGATTGTTGAGGGATTCCACTGGTTACCTTCATGCCCCACAGTCACTTTGCTGTTTACCTAATTATATAGGGATCAGTTTGGAAAATGTTTAACTTTGTAATTATGATAGCATATGGTATGATGTCAAATGCTTTGACAAGGTCAAGATATGTTGTATGGACAGCATGACTCCTGTCCATGGTTTATGTTACCCTCTCAAATATGTTTACCAGATTCATTAGTCAGGATTTTCTCTAAAAAAAAAAGCCATACTGCTATGGGTGAAGTCTTATAAGGTTTTTAATGCTGTTGTTTTTCATATCAGTTTTGACCTGTTCTCATGGCTTCGTGAATGAGACTCAACAGGTGAATGGGTCTGTTTTTTATGGGGTCCGTGATGGAGCCAAATTTGTGTAATGGCATCACAGCTGCTGTACACCATACCTCTAGGACAAGGCTAGTAGCTTAACTCTGGTTGAATTGCTGTAGGAGTGGAGCCACCAATGCATGCTTAACACTGTTCAGCAGGCAACAGTGTATGTTATGAAGATCCATGGACGATTTTTTTTTTGTTGTGAAAAGCACCTTTAGTGAGTGTTCTTTTGTAATGGGGGGGGGGGGTGAGATTCTTTGAAATATGTAGGTTTTAAGTACCTGACTCAGGAGTGGCATTTACACTAAATTTGTTAGCTGATATATTTGCAATACCTACTGCATCCAAATAGATGGTGCCATTTTGAATATATTCAGCGCAGTGTTGGGTGTTCTTTCTCAACTTCCTGATGTAGGTACAGGGGGAAAAAAAAAAAAAAAAAGGATTTGCAGTTATCCTTTGCTTCTAAGTTAATGAGATGCTTTTGTCTTACTGGTATTTTTCAGTACCTTTAATTTTTGATGTTTTTGATTTGTGGATTTTTATTATTGCTGTGTATTTTAAGAAGCTATTTTTTTTCTTTTGTTGTAGTGTTTATTTTTACATGTGGAACACTGGCCTGGTTTATTCTTGAACTTCACATTTTGTTTGATTCTGGTAGGAACTGTCAGGTTAATAAATTCTGTGCTTCATACAGATAAATGTGTTTGCATAACTACTCCCCTTCTCAGTGTTTTTGGGGTTACAGTTCTGCTTGAATTTTGAGATGACTTCAGAGAATTGCAAGAGATTGGTGTATCTGAAATCTTTGAACTCTGTGATATTTACATCTGATGATTTGAGGAGTTTAAAGGAGAAGGTTACCAGAAGATTACCCACGTAGGTGGCTCATCATCTTCCCAACACAAAGATGCACCCTTGCTTCTCTGATTAAAAGGTGTAAGCAATTCTCCTTGAGAAAGTTCAGGATAATTAGATGTAGCTCCATTTCCAAATCTATTACTTCCAGGATCTAAATGCTCTGTTGGGTAGCATTTCTTTTCTTTTTTTTTTTACTGCACTTCTGTTCAGACCTTGGCTTGTGTTTGCTTTGCTGGTGAAATTTCCAAGGCAGCTGTGTTTTTTCCTTGAGCAGACCTGAATAGCCACTGTAAACATTCATGCTAAGTCTCATGTAAGGATTCCCATTTTGAGTGCTTGGTTTGTGTAGGAGAGTTTCATCTAGCAAGTGATTGCCAAATGTTTACATATTTTACCAGGAAAATCTGAAAAAGTAGGGAGATCATGCCAAGTGCATGATTGATGCAGAAATAAATACTTACAAAACAGTTAATGTCTTCAAGGGTACCTCTGCCTTCAAAGGAGGAGCACAAAAGAGACTGCTGCCATAAAGAGGTTGAAGGAGAGAGGCATTCCAAAAAGGATGTTAGCATTAGGCTGTTTTCTTTATTGTGTGGTCGGTCTAAGGATACCACAACCAGAGTTGTGGTTCTCCAGTCCCTGCTAATGGTATCCAACAATCCTGTCAGCCTGTCTGGTCTCTTTAGAGGAGGACATGTGATCATTTGCAAGCACATCATCCTGGGCTAAACTGTAGATGGTTAGTACTCCTGAAATTACATTTGCAAGGCCTCTGTTCTGACCAGAGGGTACTTCTGAGTAGAAAAGATGCAGGCTATCTTGAGTCCGTGTTCAATAAGTGTGTAGAATGTCATGTCAGTTAAGATAGCTCTGTGGAGAGCTTTGTACACACCATAGGTCCATATCCCTGGAGCCATTTGCACATCAGTAGTGTACTCCCTTAAACACTGGCCTCTTCCCAGCCCTAGACATTCTAAATGAACCTGTTTTTACAGGACTTTAAGAAAATGTCCTTTTACTGGAAGGCAGCTGTACAGAACCGTTTGCTGCCTGCCTCCTCTAAACAGGCTAAACATAAGAGGAATTCCTCATATTCTATAGTCCTATCTCGCCTTCGATCTTGCATATGGGTTCAGAGCTGATCCTCTGCTCCAACTCGGCCGATTACAAAGCTCAAAGTCTCTCAGTAGGCTCGTGGATAGATAGGTATCCCATAGTGCACTAGTAAGAATCCCCAGATCTCGTTTGCCACGTCTACGAGTTGAAGTGCTCTCTTTCTTGGCTGTGGCTAAGTTGGATATTTTGCTTATTTTAAATTGTTATTGTGGTTCTTTTTTGACTATAATAGTTAGTTTAATAATTAATAACTTACTGTTGTTACCTAGTA
This sequence comes from Protopterus annectens, assembly GCF_019279795.1. Classification (NCBI taxonomy): domain Eukaryota; kingdom Metazoa; phylum Chordata; order Ceratodontiformes; family Protopteridae; genus Protopterus; species Protopterus annectens. Next base: position 439,920,664 of record NC_056728.1, on the reverse strand, counting down.
GTAGTAGTTAGTGTGTTTTTCTAACTTTTACTGCAAATTGTTCTTGCAAAGTGTTGGCCGTTGCTTCCGCAGGCCTTGTTTTCCCTCTGGTATCCTTTTTTCCATGTGCTAGTTATTACTAAAATTTAGGTGCATTTTTTAGCCAGGACCCATTCCAGCTTTTGTCGATTGCTTGCTTGTTTGTTCCTATCTCGCCTTACCTTCGTTTTCAGGTCTAAGCCTGTTTAAGTTAGAGGACCTTGTCCTCTGTTGTTTTTTTTTGCATGTAGTGTTTTCTTGAGCAGGGCTAGGCCCATTTAAATTAGATGACCTTGTCCTCTCTTCCTATCATCCTCTATGTTTACCTTTTTGTGATTGCCTCTGTGTTATTATGTGTAAAGAATGTAAAGATCATAAACCTTCAGGTTTTAAAGTGCCTTAAATGTTCTCAAAAAATGTCCCTGACTGACAGACATAGTATTTGTGTTTACTGCCTAGGAGCCATACATCTTCAGGAGACATGTACCTTTTACCACTCTTTTAGTTCTCAGGTTCTCCAGGAAAGGAAGAACAAATTGATCTTGAAAGTTCTCCTTAAACCTTCCTTTGAGGAGGCTTTAGCCAGCTCTTCATCGACTCATTCCAGGTCTCCCTGTTCAAAAAAAGAGAAAGTTAAGTCGGTCAAAATCCAGTCTCCCACACCGACTGTTTTATCTGGACCTCCACAAACAAATTACTAAATTGGATAAACCTTATACCTCTTCGGCTCCTCTGCCTTCGGAGCCGGTCGAGGTTATTGACCTTGACACTCCAGTCTCGGCCCCAAGTTTTTCAGAGCCGACTACTGAACACTTACTTCAGAATCAGTTTAAGGATTTATTACCGGAGTCCCCTACTCTCAGATCACAGATTTTACAGATATCTCGATCACCTACCTTGTCTTCCAGATCCTCCAAGAGCCTTTCTGAGGAGGATGTCGAGAAAGTGGTGCTTAGACTCTTGAAGTCGGCACTAGCAAATTTGTTGCCGGCTCAGACCCAGTCGGTTCCGGAGCCGTCTAAGGCCATATTATCTGCCTCTGTTCCTCCTCCAGGCCATGTCGGTCCTTCAGAGCCAGAGCTATTGGTGCCATTTGTTGTGGAACCATCAGTTCCAGTACCTCTACTGTCTGTCTGTCTCGGAGCGGAGCCCCACTCCGACACCTTCGGTGCTGTCCTTGGTGTCTAGGAGCCCAAAGCTCACCAGTCAGCCCCGACAGGGATGCTCGGACCCGAACTTCTTCAGTTCCAAGCCTACCTCTTGGTGCGTCATCTCGGCTGAGCTTGGATCCTGCATCTATCTCAGAGCCGATCGCTCTGGAGCCAAGGGCTACTTACGCTTCCTTGGAACTGGAAGTCCTCGGAGCTGGAGAGATCTGCCTTCGAGATGATGAGCATGCTGTCTGTCTTCAGCTCCACACAAGGGTACTGATGCTCTTCCCCCTCAAGCTCCAACCTCTGTCTCAGCACCATCTCTCTCTCATGACAGGAGCCCCCATTGGGTGGCCCCCAGTCTTCCGAGACCTCCCCAGAATGCCCTTCTGAGGAGCGCCCTCAGAAGAGAACTTGCAAGAGGAAGCATGTGGACTCCCCTGATGAGTCCATCACCTCTCACACTGACCTCGAGGAGTCAGAAGAGTCCTTCGTAGATATCCTAGAGATCCTGAAACAGAGAGGCGGCTGGCCCACTGTCATCCCTTCTGATGAGGAGTCAGTGTACATGAAGGCTTTCAGGTCTCAACCTTCAACCTCTTGGGTGTCTCCACCTTTCGATGAGCTGTTAGATTTAGTCATTCAAAAGGTGTGGGAAACTCCTGATACCATGGAACCAGTCCCCATAAGGCCCATCAAATTTCATTCAGCACCCAAAGAGACAGAGTTTTTGACTAAAGGTATGCCTGTAGATGCCATGGTGGTGGCAGCAGCTACAAAGAGGGAACTAACGGAAACTTCCTCATCTGTCCACCCACCGAACAAGGAGTCTCAGACAGTGGACAGATACGGGAAGCGTATCTTTTCTTCAGCAGCTTTTACACTCAGATCGCTGAATTACCTCACCCATTTCACTAGGTTTCAAAGAGATTTCCTAAAGGAGCTAGGAGATGCTCTCCAAGGTACTTTAACTGAAGGAGTCCCTGAGAAGGTTACTGCTCAGCTGTCTACCTTAACCTCCATTGTTAATTCCTCCACGAGGCTGATATCTTATGTAGCGGATGGAGCGAGTAGCGCAGCCGGTTCAAGAGTTTCACTTAGGAGACACTCCTGGATGCGCTTATGTAATTTTGTGGAGCCCTTCAGATCTACATTTACCAATGCCCCCTTTGACGGTTCCTCTCTGTTTGGACCAAAGGTAAAAGACACACTCACCAGATGCGAGCAGGAAGGGAAAACTCTCTCTGCCATGGGAGTACATTTTTCCATCCCTTCTAGACCATACCCTGTGAGTCAGAGAGGCGGGAAAATGTGGTTCAAGAAATCTCCGAGATTTGTCCCGGACGCAAAAGGTGATTCCTTCTCCAGAGGCAGAGGAGGAGGAAGTAATGGTAGACGTCGCATTAGAGGCGGGGGGGGGGGTCTGCAAAACCAGGGTGGCCGCGATTCCTTTCGTGGACGTCCCTATCAGTGCTCCTGAAGTGAGGCCCGACTGCGCTTCTCTGGAGCCAGTCAGGGGCCGTTTATCTTTGTACCAGATGCCTGGCACGACATCACACAAAACAAGTGGGTACAAAGAATAATTTCCAGAGGATACTCCATACCCTTCTCTTCTCCATCCCATCCCACCAAGAAAACCCCAGATGTTCCACCCAATCACAGGGATCAAGCAACTATAAAAGTCCAAGAGTCATCCAAACCATCCCCACAGACCAGATAGGATTCGGAACTTACTCCAGATCCATTTTAGTGCCAAAACGGACAGGGGACTGAAGGCCCAGTTTGGATCTCAGCAAGTTAAACGAATCAGTAAAGAAGTCCAAGTTCCGAATGGTAACACTGCAGTCTATACGCCCTCTGTTAGGGAAAAACAAAATTCCAAATGGTAACACTGCAGTCTATACTTCCTCTGTTAGGGAAAGACAATTGGATGTGCTCCATAGACCTCCAAGATGCGTACTACCACATAGAAATGGATAGAGCATCAAGGAGGCATTTACGCTTCCGATTGGGAGCCAGTCATTACCAATTTCGTGCTCTGCCCTTTGATATCACCACAGCCCCTAGGGTGTTCACCAAATGCATGGCGGTAGTAATGGTTCACTTGAGACGTCTTGGATTCCAAGTGTTTCCGTACCTGGATGACTGGCTCCTGACTGCCACCACCAGGCACCTACTTCTACAAGCCAGGGATTCAATCATCCGAGTTTGCACTCAGCTAGGCATTACTTTAAATTGGGAAAAGTCTACCTTGTCGCCCTCTCAATATGCGACTTTTATAGGCGCAGAAATAGACACAGTCACAGTGATGGCTCACCTTCCCTCAGAAAGAATGCAAAATCTAAGACAACAAATATGCAGCCTGCTTCCCCAACACAAAGTCAAAGCGAAGACGGTGCTCGAACATCTAGGAACCATGGCCTCTATTATAATTCTAGTTCCGCTAGCCAGACTACATATGAGAATTCTACAATGGCTACTCTTTTCCCAGTGTTCTCTTCAGCAACTGCCTCTGTCTCATCCCATTTTAATAACAGAATCTTGCAAAAAGGACCTTTGTTGGTGGATCCAGTCCAATCAACTAATGATAGGGACACCATTCATTCCTCGCCAACCCATTGCTTCTGTGACCACGGATGCCTCCCAGATAGGGTGGGGGGGCATTATCTAGGAAGGACAGTCCAAAGCACATGGCAAGAATACGAGGCTCACTTGCATGTCGGTGTCCTAGAGATGAGAGCAGTGCTACTAGCGTTGCAATCACTTCACGACTTTCTTCCTCTAGGGACAATAGCAACCCAATCAGACAATATGTCAGTGGTGTGGTATATAAACAAACAAGGGGGAACCAGATCCTACCCCCTATGTCGAGAGGCTCATCATGTTTGGCAGTGGGCGATATCTTCCCAACGCTTTCTAGTTGCAGCGCATATCCCGGGGACAACCAGTGTGATAGCCGACAAGCTCAGCAGGGCAGTCTTGATGCCTCATGAGTGTTCTCTGTATCTGAAAGTCACAGAACAGATTTTCTGCAAATGGGGACAGCCTTGCTGCGATCTGTTTGCAAGCCCAATGAACACCAAATGCAGCAGCTACTTTTCCCTTATCCCCCCCAGAGGAGACACCGAAAGATGCACTTGTCCACAATTGCCCCGAAGGACTTCTTTATGCCTTTCCTCCCTTTCCGATAATGTCGTAAGTGATCCAAAAAGCAAAGACCTTGGGAAGCAGAATGATTCTTATCACTCCTTACTGGCTTCGTCAGATTAGGTTCCCCTTTCTCGGGCCTCACCTTCTGGACGATCCATGCACTCTGGACCCAGTACCAGACCTTCTGACACATATGTCAGGCACGTTCCAGCCCTGTCTTCACACCCTCAACTTGACAGCGTGGCTGCTCCACTTCCATCCCTAGTCAGGCTTCATGATTTCTCCCCTGTAGTTACACATATCCTGACGTCTTCTCGCAAACCTTCTACGAGAAAACTGTACACTAACAAATGGAAACTATTTTCTCTCTGGGCACGAAGTAAAAACACAGATCCATACACAGCCTCCATTCCCTTAGTGTTAGAATTTCTTACTGAACTTTTTCATCAGGGATCAGCTGCTACTACAATCGAAGTTCAATTAGCAGCTCTCTCCAATTTTCATTTGGGACAACATAAACCTAATCTTATGGCTCACAGATTATGTCAATCTTTTTTAAAAGGCACTACCTTGCTAAGACCTCCTTTTCAAGAACCTATATCTCCCTGGGATCTAAATTTTGTTCTTTCAACACTTACTTCACTTGTGATTTAAAGTTCCTTTCATGGAAGACTATTTTACTAGTAGCCATTACATCCGCCAGTAGAGTGTCAGAGCTGCAAGCACTCTGTCAAACCTCCTTACTTGATTTTTCATAGACACAGAGTTTCCCTTTGTGCAAATCCGTCCTTCATCACCAAGGTTTGTTCTCAACCTAATATGAATAAAACTATTGAACTGCCCTTCTTTTTTCCTAATCATTCAAACAAAGCGGAATATAAGTTCCATCAACTTGATGTACACAGTTAAGGTTCTATCTACATAGAACCAAAGAGTTTAGGATATCAGACCAATTGTTTGTATCTTTTTCAGAGACGAGAAAAGGTATGCCAGTCTCCAAGATAACGTTATCAAACTGAATTTCAAATTGTCTAACACTTATTTACTCTTCTAATAGCAAATAACTCCCATTTAAAATTAAAGCTCATTCTACCAGACCTATATCCACATATGCTGCTTTTCAAGCCAGAATTCCAATGGACAGTATATGCGCTGCAGCAACTTGGGCTTCCCCTCTTACCTTCATTGCTCATTACAAATTGGATTTGGCCTCCAGGGGCAGAGCATCCTTTGGTTCCACGGTTCTTAGGAGTATATTCCCGAGATTCACCCGAGAAAAAGGTGCTAGGGATGCTGTCCCATATGTAGAAATGAAGGTGAGATAGGACTACAGAACATTATGTACTCACCATAACTTTCCATGTTTGTAGTCCATCTCGCCCTTCATTCTTATGAACCCACCCACCTACCCCTGTCCTTGTATCTTTGGAGGATCTGGAGACAAGATAGTGTCTATCTTCCATAGGGTTGGAGAGCTTTCATCAATGTTTTTCCTTGTGGAAATACCTTCTATCACTTTTTCAGACAGCAGCAAACAAGATCTGGGGATTCTTACTAGGATACCTACCTTGCCACGAGCCAGCTGAGAGACTTTGAGCTTTGTAATCGTCTGAGTCTGAGCCAAGGATTGGCTCCGAACCCATATGTAAGAATGAAGGGCAAGATGGACTACAAACATGGAACATTATGGTGAAGTGCATAACTACTTTTTTATAGAAGCCAAGACTTCTCAGTGGAGAAATAGAAAGAGTTAGCCTACACTGTGTAGCAGTCTTCACCATCAGGCTGTTACTGAGATGATACATATATTGTGTTATCTAGATCACCGTGGAAGATATGTCTTGTGAAAATCTCAGCTTAATAAGATAGTTTAATTGATAAATGTTGGTACCAAGAAAAGGTACTTAGACGTTTTGAGGTTAGAGGAACTCAAGCCAGTAGTGGACTTCTCTGTTTTTCAGGCATTTGAGGATGACTGATGGTTGGTGTCCTTGAAACTGACTTGCCAACCCCCATTCCTCTGCAAGGCTGAGGAATTCTACACAGTGCACAGGCCTTTCAGTATCTATACAGAAACACCATTGCAGACCCTGTGGTGAGCTGTCTGAATTCAGCTGAAGGTTCTAGATGTTTTCCAGGCTCTAATATCTTTAAAAATGACAGAGAAAGTAGAATCCTGAACAGAGACAGATCTAGGGAAAAGGCCTATGGGTTAATAAGATTTTGTACAAGCCTTGGGTATTTTAATGATCATAGGTATAGCCGACAGTACCACAGAAGAACCACCTTTGAAGATGAACTGACCCTTCAGAAAATGTTAAGAAGTAGAGCTAGTTTGGTAGGTAGAATGCAGAAGAGAAACAGAGAGACCTTCAAAAATGGAGGAAAAGAGAAGCAGGAAAAGAATAAGAGAGACTGAGCTATAATAATGTAGCTTAGTAGTTAGTTCTACATAGTCAGAAGATTCTAGCCAGTGACTCTTGGCATCGGTTTACAGGATCCCATCAGTTCATGTAACTGAATTTTGTTTGAATATTGCTAGGGGTTTTACTCTGTCTCATATGTAGGGGAAGCTTGTTCCATAGGTGAGGGGGTTGCTAGGTAATGAATTAATCCCCAAGTCAAGGCTTGTTGAGATCTCTAAAATGGGTGTTAACTGAGAAATTTTCCTTTTTTAAGGAAAAGGAGGCTGTAGCAAGGGTTTTGATGTAGCTTGAAAGGCAAGGCACAGATCACCTTGCAGAAGTCTACAGGCCACAGAAGATAAGGACAGGGTTTTTAGTTGTTATGAATGAGGGATTCTTTAAATACAGGCTTATTTTGGTTATCGTTTTATATCTTCTTGTTGGAGAGTTCAGAGCTGTAGTTGTCAAATGGATCATTGTGTTGTGTGATAGGGCAAATGAGAGAAGGGTAAAGGGGAGTTATGAAAGGGTACAAGACAAATGAGATGAGAGGTATAAGGGTTTTCTGACAGTATTGGAGATGTGCTGATTTAATGACAGTTTATCTATGCAAGTTCCAAAATCCTGGATCATGGTGTCACTCGTAAGATGAATTCCATTTATGTGATACTGCTGAGGAGTACTAGTTTTACCAATGGTGACTTTACTACAATTCTTAAATTTAGGGTAAGATAATGATTTAGACCACCAATTGTTAATGCAATCAAAGCCTTGCTGAAAGTGTTAGTGAATTTGAAGAGACAAGTTCAGGATAATTACTAGCCTGCAAATTTAGTGAGTCAATGGTGGTTAGAATTTGCCTGTACTTCACAGAAATAGATTCCAAAGAGGAGAGGGACACTTCTAGTTACATTTTGGAAAGAGTACCATTTATTCTGTTTGTGTTATGTTTGATAGTCCAGTAGCAGTCAGTAAACTACACTGGGGTTGACATTGTTGTGTAAGCTTATTTATGATACTGGAGCGGGGAAGGGGGGTGTCAAGTACTTTGGCTTAGTTCCAGAAAAAATAGTCTGGACAAGATGTTCATCTATGGCTTTGTTGACTTTTTCAAATATGCTAACAAGTTTAAGAAAGTACAGTCTACACTTAAGAAAGCCAACCTGTGAAGGGTCTAGAGACTGCAGATCTTGTATGTCCTTATTGTTTTTACAGTAATATATTCCTTGGCTTTAAAGGTAAAGCTAGTAATACTGAATAGTCTACTTAACCGGTTCAACAGAGAGAGATCACCTTTATGGAAGGAGACAATTATGTGGTTTCTCCATTCTTCGAGTACATATCCTGTGGTAAGACTTTCAGTGAAGATGTTTAGGAGAGGTTTAGATGAGTGATGCTTTAAGCTTACCAGTAAGCAGCCAGGAATGCTGTGTGGTACAGTGAAGTTTTTTTTTCTTGGAAATGCAGGTTGAAACTCTGTAATGACGGTGTGTGTGGGCTGAACCTGAGCTGTTTTGGGAGGGTGAAAGTATAGTTGGTGGTGTAAAATTAGAGCTTAATTTACTAGCCAAGATGATAGCTGTGGATTCTGTGTCTGTGTGGGTGGTATCATTTACAGTAAGTTTATGATATTAATGCAAATTCCACATGCTTAGCTAACAATGGCCTTATGGTTGCTGTTATCCTGTGTGCTACACCACATGCATTTTCATCATTTTTCCTTCTCTCTCAAAAAAAAAGATTGCTTTTATGTGAATATTTAAAAAATTTGTAAATACAAATATACAGCCCCCCCCCCCCCACACACATATATATATATATATATATATATATATATATATATATATATATATATATGTATATATATATGTACATACACACACAGACACACACATATCTACATACATTCATACGCACACAAAAAAAACAAAAAATGTCCAGCACAGATAGGAGAACCATAGTGAATAAGACCAGCTCTGTCACCACAGCATGCTGTTGGTTACTGACCTTATTGTCATAGCCAACATGGTGAAGTGCCGATTTGACATATGCTAAACTTAAACATATTCTGTTGTGGAGTATATAACTAGTGTTTGCACAGCTCTGGGACCAGATCAGGACTTAACTCAAGTGTGATATTGTTGTATAAGGCCCATTCCCACATAAGAAAGAAAGAAACTGTGCTTTCTATATTAGGGTGTGAGTGCAATGTGTGTGTATATATTCGAGCACGCACACATTCATGTAAGTGCAGTGAGTAGATGTGTAGATTAGTTGATGGCTCTTTGTTAGTCTACATTCAAAATTTAGGACCCATAACCGATGCATAAACATTCCTGACATTTGACCTTGTCCACAGGCTATTCTACATCATCTCTCCACCCATTAGTTGACAAAGTACAGTACACTCATCTCCAACCTCTACATCATGCAGTCCTTTTGGCACAAGCCTCAATTTTACATTGTTCTCAATTCATTCCTCAACCATGTTGCATAGCCTCTGTTGTTTACCTTCCCCTCAGTAAATCCACTGCAGCGTCAGTCTCTAAACCATCTCCAGCATCATCTTCCTTGTCCTAATACAGGTAACCTGCTCTCCATCCTTCCTTAACAAAATCCTATTTGTCTAACTCCTGTCGTCCCTACAAAGCATGAATCCTTTCCAGTTGCTCCCCTCGACACATCTCTACCTTCCCATTCCTTTCAACTCATCTTGACTACACATTTTGTTGTTTTCTACCACCACAAACTTGTCTGTCTCCTCTATCACTACTCTGTCTGCATCTTTCTGTTAGCCTTGAAGAAGCATTACCAGAGCTCCTCGCTGTTCCTTGTTGGGCCCATAAATATTCTCCATGGTGACCTTTAGCTCCACCTATTACAACTGCCAAATCACTCGCTTGCTATCCTCTTTGTGCTTTAACATCTGCACTCCATCCATGGCCACCCTTCTGATGACAGTTTCCAGTCTCATATCTTCACAGTGCACGATCTCTCCACTATGCTAAACCATTTCTTCCCATGCTTGTTCTCCCTTTCATTTAGCTTTATATCCCAGTGTAGTCCCATTTTCATGCCTGCCCTTTCTCGTATTATCTGTTCTCTCTATTAGCTATCCAGTGCCCCATATCCACATCATATGCAGTATCACCTCCCAACCTTGCTCACAGTCATCTTGCTTGAATTAGTTTCTTATGCCTATGGGAGATTCATGAGTCAGTACACCCCTTTCCTGCCGCACCAGCTGTTTCCTGCTTTTCTGTACCAAGAACAACCACCTGGCTTATGGCAGTCCTGGAATTATATTGCTAATGCCTTCTGGTGAACAGCATAGCTTTATTTATCTAAATGTTGGCTGTAATTGTCCTGAAGATCAGTTAAAGTAAATATTTTTTTTAATGAAGCTGGTCTTTTATATTTTGAGGTATTTAAGCAGAGTGTGCTTGCAGCTCACCAGCAGGTGTCAGCATTTCACACAATCTTTCAGTGTTGATTCCCATACAAGCTTATTACTGACTAGAAAGAGAGGATTGTTTCTCCATCACAGTTTTGACTTATTTTATAAGCACAGCATTCTGTTGTACATCACGTCATTTCCTCTGTCTTGTTGTTTAACAGAAATACTTTTCTATGACATGTTTTTTTCTTTTGAGTCTTTTAATAATTTTATGTGTTGCTGCTGCTGTTGAGAAAAAATAGCGCATGACTGCTTATAGCTTGCATGCATAACCATACGTTTGCTATTTGTTGCAGACCTTATCATTATAGGCTGCCATTAATGAAAAATGCTTTAATGTGTTAAAACAATAACCATTAGAAATGTCTGGACCTGCTTAGAGCACTTCCCAAAATACAGAGACTGTATGGCCAAAAGATCGGACTTGCCCTTGCATATACTAAGTCTAAGATGCCATTTCTTGGAATATTCCCTTTTCTCCCAGGGATGGTACTAAGAGTTGTGGAATATGCAGGTTCAGGGGGTGTAGGGTGGGCTTGCACACACTCCCACTGCCCGCAAAAATAAGTTTAAAGGAGAAGAGTGATTTTCGATGTTCACTCTTCTGTGTTTTCGGTCTTTTCTTGTTATGGCAGCTTCTTGGCACTCGGCATTTCGAGTGCCAACATTTCAATAGGGAGTCATTATAAATGTGTAATTTGCTTCATTTTTTTTTTCTTTTAAGGATCGATGTTTCAGTTGTCATTAACCTTTTTATATTTTTTTCCCACCATTTGGAATCAGGGTGTCAGATAAACGTAGTCAGTGTGACCAAATCACCTACAGCCAAGATTCACTGTTCTCAAAAATATAGCTATCTCAGTGTTGGTACGTTTATTTAGCAAGGGGTGTTTGGGTTTAATGCCCCTCCCACCAATTCAGTATTTGATCTCATTTATAAGTGTCAGTTATTTGTCAGATTTTAGTCATGGAGCCCCTTTCATACTGTGAATTTTTTTTATAGCATTCTGGCTTATAGTTTTCTTTTAGTATTTATAATTAAGAATAAACAATTGCATGTAGTCAGTGCATATATGTGAACATAGGAACATACCAGGCAAGTGATCACAGGGACCATAAGATGCCTAACTATATACACCTTTAAGCAGACAAACACAAAAGTTCTTGCCACCCTTTTCAAGCACTTAGTAATGCTCACCTCCCAAATCAGCATGGTAACGCTGGTGTAAATTTGTGTATGCCCACCTAATCATCAAGACTAGTCTTAACAGTAGCCAAAGTAGTACTTTGTAGTGGTAACTTGTTCCAGACTCTAGGAATATGTCGAGTTAGGAAACTATCTCCAGTGAGTTTTGTTTGTTATAAGAAAAAAACTGAAACAAGAGCAAAAGCAAAGCACAGACCAGTCCTTTCAACTCTTAGAAGATTCAAATTATTTATTGTTGATAAGCGCTTTCGCTAACAAGTAGCTTCATCAGATCATACACCATTTTACAAAAACATGTGGTATTTATATACTATACATCATCAGGCAACCCATTCAAAAGAACCAATCATTAACATTTGAATAATACTAACCATTTGACATACTAAAAAATAGTTTATATTGGTTGTAGTTTCCTTCCCACAGTAAAATTTCTATTGTAACCAAGCTCAAAATATATGTATATATATAGGGAAAAAATATATAAAAAGTATGCATCATTAATACTATTATTTATATAAATAAATTCATTTAAAAAATTTTAAAAATACTTCTAATATCACAATTAAAAATATCTACATATATAAACTATCATAGAACTATATCATGTTAAATATATATGAAGAAATAAGCATATAAATTCATATAAATCCAAACATAAACAAATATCTATATATATATATATATATATATATATATATATATATAAAAAATATAGAATATATATATATATATACATATATATAAATATATAAATATAAAGAATGTGTTTATATAAAGAATCTATAGAAAATATTATTTTATATGCCTACGTTGTCTTAATGTAGGTTTTATTGACACTTTGTCATTTAGTCCCAAGCCCTTATCTGCTCTTAACCTAATTATCCAACCATTTTCCTTTTCTTCCGTATATGACATAAATACCACATGTTTTTGTAAAATGGTGTATGATCTGATGAAGCTACTTGTTAGCGAAAGCGCTTATCAACAATAAATAATTTGAATCTTCTAAGAGTTGAAAGGACTGGTCTGTGCTTTGCTTTTGCTCTTGTTTCAGTTTTTTTCTTATACTAAATGGTCTAGTTTAAAACAAGAGTTATTTGAGTTTTGTTTGTTGGTGAAGATTTAAGTAATTATTGCAGGTGTTTGTAGAGCCACGTATTTTTGGCTGCTTGTCACATAAGACTTGTTTTTTCATGGCTCAAAAAGCAAGACACAGGTCACGTCGCAGCAAACTGTTAAGCTACTGAGTATAAGAATTGTGCCCATTTGTCAGGGTAGGTTAAAGATTTAAGACCTTTAGTTTTCTTGGTTAGAAATCTGCGGGGCCTTTCCAGTTGAAGACATGCTCGGCTTTGTACATAGCAAAGGGGGCTCTGTATTCAGTGATGGGTTTGATAAGGGGAACTTGGCCTGATCGAAAGATTTCCTGACAGTGGTGGGAACATATTGAGTGAATGAGAGAAAGCTATGCATATCAGTACCTAGGTCTCATGACTTTATCTGTTTGAAAAGTAGTACTATTTATAGTATATGAGCTGGGAACAACGTTTCTGCCAACCGCTACTGTGATGCACTTTTTGTTTAGTTTGAGACCGTTGTTGATACACTATGTACGTGGATATTCCAGCCCTTGCTGGAGCTGTTCTGTATTAGCTGATGGCAAAGATGCCTACTTTGTAGTCATCAGTAAACCTGGTCAACCACATTTCTGGGATATTGGCTTGGATGTCTGCAAAATAAATGCCAAAGAGGAGGCGACACAGAATTTATCCCTATGGCACCCCACTGTGATTTACTGTCATTGAGGGAACCAGCATCTTTAACAATTTAGAATCTGTTAGCCAGTTTGCAGTCCAGCAGTGATACCAGCTTAAGAGACTGGGTCAGCAGCCTTGGCCAGGTTGAGATAAGCAGTATACAGAATGGCCACTGCCCAGAGTTCCTTTAACCTTTTCGAAGAGGTTTATTAGGTTCAGGAGAGAGGACCTGCCCTTCGTAATACCAAACTGACTGGGGTCTAGATTAGTTAAGTTGCTTATGTCTGCATAAATGAGATGTGCTGTGATATGTTCCATGACTTTATAAACAAGTCTGAAGCTGGTGGATTCGTAATTACCCAGGTGTGTGGAAGGTCCACCCTTCTTTATGGGAGTCATACTTGCTGCTCTAGGATGAGGTTGAAGAGTTTAAGTAGAGGCTCAGATAGTGCATACTCGGCCCTGATGAGAAAGTAGCCTGGCATGTTGTGTGGCCCCATGGAAGTATTTTTAGACCTTTACAGGGATTCTAAGACAGGCTCCAATGTGATTACAGGGGAAACTAAATTTTCAGGGAACTTGGGAGGGGACAATGTGGTTAGGAGGGGAAATTTAGAAGTCTGTCTGCTGATACACAAGCTGTATCCTTGGGATCATAATGTGTGGAGGTGTTATGGATGAACTCAGTGCATTGTTGGACACTATTCCTTGTTTTTCCTGACATAACTGAAAAAAGATTTGTAGTTTCCTCTGGAATCTGTAGCAGCCTTCAGTCCATATTCTGCTTTACATTTTCTATTAGTGTTTTAGGTTATTTGTTAACATTTTCATTGTAGTTTTGAGATGATGAATTGTGGATTTCTTGCAACCTTTCTTTATTTATTGTACAGTTTATTAATACCAGAGTGTTTTATTCCTGAATTTACAGCACTGTTTAGTGTGGATGGGTACTGACAATTCTTTGCAACTGTTGAAGTGCTGGTAAAAATCAGAAGTGAATGAGGCAGCCTTGTCAGTTGGGTCCATGTGCAAGGGATTATTGAGAATTTTGGGTAGATATTCAACAAGATAAAGTAGGTCTGCTTTGGCAAAATCCCTATAGATTGTCTCATTTGCTAGTGGGGCAGTACCATTAGAGCTGTCAATTAAGACTTTACCAGAGCTGAGGAGATGCAGGGTGGGGAGCAGGCAGGAGTTAGGTTGGTAAGAACCAGGTCAAGGATATCATAGCTTCTAGTAGGTAGGTAGGTTTACAATTTGCTTCAGTGCATTACTGTTAATGAAGTTTAGGAAACACTGAGCATAAGTATTTTATTTATTTATTTATCTTTTGTTAACTGGGTTAGTCCACTGGGCAGGTAACCCATTTTCAGTGGAGACCAGAGGAGAAAAGCTCCACACAAAGAAACAAAAAAAAAAAAAGTTAACATTAAAATAATATGGATTTAGATGCATAACTATATACATTTATGCTATATATGCAGTGAGTAAAATGGAACAAGTATTCGTAAAAAAATTCAAAAGATACAATAGCTTAAGATAACAACTGGTAGAAACCTGTAGGTTTACAGTAGGTCTTCATAAAGAAGAACCCTAAAAATAAATGATTAGAATTGAATTGGTGGAGAGGGGAAAGTATTGAATAGAGGGGTAGGGGTGGGAAATAAAATTTAGGAAAATCAAGAGTGTAAGGACTGAGAAAAGGGGGGTGGGAGTTATAGTAGTAAAGGTAAAGAAAAGATAAGATTTAGGTAGAGCAAAGGTCAGCGGTACAGCTGAGGAACTGCAGTGTTAGAATTAATAAGAGATAATTGAGTCAGGAAAGAAAAAAAAAGAATATGGTCCAGAAATTGGATTAAGTAAATAGCAGGGTGGTGAGAGGTGCAGGAGGGAGAGTTAACAAGGGAGCTCTTCAATTCTCTTTTGAAATGATAGTTTGGATAGAACATATTTTGGTAGGGAGGTTTTTCCAAGTTTGAGAAATAAGAGCATTTATAAAGTAGTCTGCCTATTGTTTTGTTAGATCTGTAGGTGTCAAATAGCTGTTGGTCAGTGCTACAAAGAGATTGTGAAGGTCTGTAAAAGGATATGAGAGTTGACAGGGAGGAGCAGACTGCAGGTTTGCGAAGTAGCAAATGTGTCCTCTGTAGCTGAGAAAGTTCCAATAGTTTAGGGAATTCAAGTCACTGAAGTTGTTTTTGGGCAAGGCAGTGATGAGATTTGTAAGGGAGGTTACAGCCAAATCTAGCTGTCTGGTTATAAGTTTGTTAGAGTTTGGTTAAAAGATTTACTTGGAGGTGGGTAAATATAGGAGAAGCATAGCAAAAGATAAATCCCAAAGCACAGGACCCGAAGCCAGATGTTAGAATGTACAAAACTTTTAATAAGTCACGACACACCAATAATAAACCAAGCGCTTTCACCCGGCTCCTGCCAGGCTTTATCAAGGAATGAATAGAAACCACAGTATCATTAACATTTATATATCACATTACTTGGTCAGCTGACCAGTAAATTAGTTTCAATTAATTAAAATTCCATTACTTTGCTTTAAAATCATGAAAAAATTCTAATACATGTTAAAACTTAATACATCAACATTTCACATTTTCCTTGTTATTGAACTATTATATATTACTTAAGTTAAAAACGAATGGTGTAATAATAGATGAATAGTAGATACAAAAACAAAATCATATTCATTCAAAGCTTTGCTTTTCTAAGTTTCAGGACACATCCTATATTAATATTATCATTTAACCCAGGAGATATGGTAGCATCCAATCTCAGCTGCCAGAAGAGACTTATTAAAAGTTTTGTACATTTTAACATCTGGCTTCGGGCCCTGTGCTTTGGGATTTATCTTTTGATTTGCTTTGTTAGCTGATTTGGTTCTGTTGAAGCTGTTTTCTTAATAGGAGAAGCATAGAGTAGACAAGATAAGGTAGGCTTGAACCGTTAAATTCATTGAGGTGATGGATAAGAATTTTTTGTTTCTATACAAAAGACCAAGTTTTTATTGGTTTTTTTTGTTTTTTTGATAGATTTTTGGATATGAAGGTCAAATTTCAGTTGATCATCGATTGTGATTCCTAAAAGTTTGGTATTGGACCTAGCATGTATGATAGAGTTGTCTAGAGAAGACACAGTGAAGGAAGTTTTAAGGTTGGACAGGGATTTTGGAAGGGAAAAATGCTTAGTTTTCTTTGGGTTAAGGATGGGTTGGTTATTGATTAGCCGGTGTTTGGTGGTGTTGAAAGAAGTCTGAGTGAGGGAAAGAAGATCTGTAGATTTATCAGAGAGGGTAGTAAGGGTAGAATCATCAGCATACTGGATCAGAGATGAGATTCAGCAGGCAGAGTGATGATTGTTAGTAAAAATATTAAAGAGAAGGGGTCCTAGAATGGATCCTTTGGGTACTCCTGTTTGGATAGGTAAGAAAGGTGAGCAGGTGGTCTGCCATCTAACAGATTGCTGTCTGTTAGTAGGATAGCTAGAGAACCAGAGAGTAGTGGATGCAGATAGATTGAGTTCAGTTAATTTATTAAGAAGCTTAGGGTGAGAGACCATGTTGAATGCCTTGGAAAGGGCAAGGAAGCTGCATGACACTAGTTTGTTAACTCTTGCTTCTGCTATAGTCTGGATAAAGGATACAATTGCTATGGATGTATTGTGATGGGGCCTAAATTCATGTTGAAAGGGAGTGAGCAAATTTGCTTGGCGGAGTTGTTTAAGAAGTTGTCTGTGAATGCATTTCTCTAGGATATTTGAGAGAGGGGAGAAGATGGTTATAGGTTGGTAATTGGAAGAGCCAGTGGCGTTGCCTCCACTATGAAGTGGAAATGTATAAAAGGACTTCCAAATTTCTGGGACTGAGACTATGTTGATGGAATGGTTGATAAGAATATAAATGAGGTAAGCTAAAGTACTGGCTGCAAGTATGAGAAATTGGTGGGAGGGGTTGTCGAAGGAAGGAGAACAAGGTTTAAGTTTCTGTAGAAGAGATTTTATATAAGCAGTGGAAATTGGTTGAAGGGAGAAGGCTGAGCGGAGGCAGGTGGTGGAGGGGTTTGGGGAGTCTATGGAGGTAATTATTTAGTAGGGTGGCTGTTTCAAGAGGTGTTGTATTAGAGTATGAGTTATGAGTAGAAGGTTTCCCCGGATGGATTATATTGCCCATAGTGTACCAACATTTTTAGGGTTTGAGATGTGGGAATATTGAACTTCTTGATAGTTTTTCTTGTCTTTGACAATGTTTTTTGGTAAGGTTTCATAGTTGTTTGAATTTCAGGAAGAGAGAAGAAGATTTTGACTTTTTCAATTGTTTCCAAGCAATATCTCAAAGTTTCATTGTGCAAAGTGTATTTTTAGAAAGCCAGGGAGCAGGATTAGATTTGATCCTAATTTTCCTGATGGGTGCTAGAGAGTTTAATATATTTAGGAAAGTGTTGTTAAATTCATTAACTGCATCGTTTAGAGGAAGATTGAAAAGGTGAGACCAATTAACAAGAGAGAGTTGATAGTTAAAAGTTTCTGCGTTGAAGTTGGACAGG
>NC_056728.1:439850466-439892966 GCF_019279795.1 Protopterus annectens | reverse complement strand
TCAGCCACGAGCTAGTGAAAGACCTCAAGCTTTGTAAAAGGCCGAGTCGGAACTGAGGATTAGTTCCAAACCCAACCAGTTAAGAATGAAGGTGAAATGAACAACACACATGGAACATTATGGTGAGTACATAATTTATTTTTCTCATATGTCTATAGACTTTAATGGATGCATCATAATGCATTAGCGAAGGTGCCCCATTAAAGTCTGTGGATGTAGCTCACATTACCAAATGGTACGATCACAAATGAAAATGCAAAATTTTTTGACCGTGGTTTAATAAAAAGTGTATGAAGCTTTTTATTAAAACAAAAAAAACAAAAAAAAAAAAAAGTAAGGAAGGACAAGTTGGAAAATACGTTGCAACACATGACTCATTGAATGCTGCAGTGTGTATAGAAACATCAACAAATCACTTTAAGTTGCCTGTGCCAGTGGAGCTATAAAGAAACTTGCATATCAGTATACTTTCATCCAGCTTTTTTTTTTATTTAGTGGCAGGTGTCGGATTTGGACCTAGTCTGTACAGAGCTGTTAAGTTTTTGAGTATCTTTCAGAGAGGTCTGTATATGGATTTAAAAGTTTAAACTGAAGTTAATGGTTAGGCTGAAGTATTTGTAGTGTAGCACAATTTCTAATTGAGTTTCTGAGCTGGTTTTACCAAAAAATAGATTTTGTGGAGGAGTTCATTTTTAGGTGGTGCATTCCAGAGAGAATGGCTTCGTTTTTTTTCCACTAAGGTTATCAGCTTGGTTGCTCGAGGCATTGGAAGGGGACGGTGAGAGTGAGTGGCCAATGTCATATTGCCCATTCCTGAGGAGGGAGGTGGTCCAGCTCACTGCATTGCCAACAGCTACTGGGATTAGAGGTGCACAGCATACAACATGTCTCCCACAGATTAGTGCTATGCATTGCCAAGCAACATTTGTGCAGTAGCCTGCATGTGGGGGTGGGGCATGCACAAGAATGTGCACACCCACACAAGAGGGTAATGCAGGCTTGCATCTGAAGTTGCATATTAGCAACCACCAGGCAGAGTTATGGACAAATTTAAAAAAGAAAAAAAAAATGCCCTGATAGCTGTTCGGGTGACAGTCTTCAACAATGGGCTGTTGCTCTGGCAGGGAAAGATTGGGATGCTTGATCACTGGAGAACTGATGGATGCCCAGCAATGTAGGGTCAAAGGTACATAGATGGAAAATTTCCTAAGCAGTTAGCACCAAACTATTGGAATTAGTGAGTTCATTGACAGTTAGTGGATTTCTATGGTCTAGGAAAAAGGTGTAAGCTTTAATGTACTGTAAAAAAAATAAATAAATAAATAAAAAAAATAAATAAGTAATCTCCGTGATATCCCTGAAGTCTCAAAACAACCCAGTAAAGTGTAGTGGGTCCAAAAACAAAACATTGTAAGAAACGTCTCTGTGTGGAAGATTTTCAGTCCATATATCTCTAGTTAATCACTATATATTAATCAGATCAGACAAAAGTAGTAGACGTAGCGAACTTAAACTCGTTTTAAGTAAAAATAAATAAATAAATAAAAAATATATAATTGTACAGAATTACTAATTATTCGAAAGTAATTCAAGCAAGGCAGGCAGTCTGTTTCCAGTCAAAAATCCTTTAAGTACACAAGCGATCCAAGTAAAACAAATATAGAGTAATAATTTGCTCACAAGCTTTCTAAATATACATACACTTTTTATCAGGCATGGGAGTGGTTTTTTTATGCTGTAAAACTAAGTGTTATTGGTACACATGTTAAATTCACATCCCTTCCCCCAGCAGTGTGATATTCGACCTGGTCCTGCTCTACTTAGTAGCTGTCATGATAATGTAACCCTTATGTACTTTAAATAAAATGTATAATGATGTGGTACCTCTTATTTAACCAGATTATTAAGTAGATTGTTAAGTCTGTAATTTTATCCAAGACAGTATCTTACATGGCTGGAAATGTATCAACCTTAGTCCATTTGGCAATCAAAAAATATATATAAATATATACATATACACTTTGCATGTAAAAAAATCAATTGTAAAAATCTTAATTCTATTTTCATAACCTATTGTTAACAAAGATCGCTTTCGTCCTTCTAGACTTCAGGTCTGTGTACAAGAACCCTAAAAACTATATCAAAATATATATAATTGTATAATTAGTCACACTGATGGGGGGAAGGGATGTGAATTTAACATGTGTACCAGTAACGCTTTGTTTTACAGCACAATAAACCACTCCCTTGCCTGATAAAATGTATGTATGTATATATATATATATATATATATATATATATATATATATATATATATATATATATATTTTTTTTTTTTTAGAAAGCTTGTGAGGAAACTATTACCCTGTTTTTGTTTTACTTGGATCGCTTGTCTGTGTACTTAATAAAGGATTTTCGACTGGAAACAGACTGCCTGCCTTGCTTGGATTACTTTGGAATACTTAGTAATTCTGTACAATTTTATATATATATATATATATATATATATATATATATTTTTTTTTTTTTGACTCGACTAGTTTGTTTGCTACTTCTACTACGTTTGTCTGATTTGATTAATATAAAGTGATTAACTAGATATGGACTGAAAATCTTGCGCACACACACGTTTTTATAATGTACTGTAAACATACATCTCACCTGTTAGTATTTCTGAGGTAGGGGTACAATGTGGACAAATGATGTGTGCATGGTAGATTATATTCCTTAACATTGATGCAGCTTGCATTTGATTCCTTCAGCCCTGCACTCCAAAACTGACTTTCATTTAGGGGAGAAAATATCAAAACTACACCGATCACAAAAGAACAGTCATTCTTTTCCTGTTCAACTACAAAAAAATAGCATTACCTTCAGACATATTTTTTCTTGCTAGTGGTGCAACTTGGCAAAGTGTTTCTGTATGATAATGTTTAGGGATGAGGTTAGGGGCAGCACATATGGGTAAGGATGGCTGGGGGAGGGACTTTAAGTAGTAAATGTAAGCCACAAATGCTTAGTGTTGTATTAATGTCATCATAATTGCCATTTGATAAATGCCAAAATGTACATGGTTTGTGGCTGCAACCTTTTTTTTAGGTTTTGCATCAGAAGTGGAGGACCGAGTCCTGGGGGTCCTAAAAGGTCACAAATAAGTTAAAACACAGATTTATGAAATTCCGTCTATTCTTCTATATTATATGTTGGCTTCAGCAGAAAGTTTTCAGGCAGATAAGTACCACCGTTGGGGAGCATTCCTCTTTTTGTGTAGCATTTATCCTGTGAAAAGTTTGTCTCTCAGGAGAAAAGCAAAGTCTGTTTCTGGGCATCAAATTGTCTTTTTTTGATTAGGAGATGAACACATTACATCTTGTAATACATGTGAAGCATTCATCCCTAAGGCTACCCGAAGTAGGCTTTTTCCTTAAACAGTGTTGATAGTAAATTTCTGCATAGTCTGGTGCTTTAAGCTGCAGTAGATGTTCAATAGTGAGAGAATTGTCTCTGCTCCAGTTTGTGCTTCAGTGCTTCTATATTCTACTTATTTACCTGCTTGAAGTTACTTTCTGTGTTTCCCCATTCCACACTAACACATTAAGCTAAACTTAATGAAATAGCTCCATATTGGCTTTATTAGAATGAACACATCTCTAACTAGCCTGCTTGTTCCTTGAAAAAATTTTCCTAACCCTCTAAAACTTTTGCTGTGGTAATTTTGTAAGGCTATATCTGTGGCCTCCACCCTTTGTGATGATCTGATTTCCAAAGTCCGTCCATCCTCTCTGCCATTGCTATTGTCTGTTGTATAAGCTAATTATGTACTCTTCCCACCCATTGACTTCCATAGATCCATGATAGTGTGCCCGATCAGCAAGCCAGTATTGCTGTTGAGTAAATCACCTTTACTATAGTCTCCTGCTCATTTTCCTGGAGCTCAGCAAAGCTTGGATTCTTAGCCTGCATTCTAGAAGTGTTTTACTGTTATCTAGTCCAGCCAGGCAAAGTTAAGTAGTTTTGATTGCTAAGTTGCACTTGCTTAAATTATTTTGAGTGATCACTACTGTTTTCTGCTTTTGTGTGCATTTCACTGTATTTTTTTGTAAAAAAAAAAAAAAAAATTCTTCCTGTCACTGTTTCTGCTGTAAGACCGTCATGAAATCGCCTTCAGCAAGGGATTTCCAGCTAGCTGTTTAATTGGTTTGTTTTAGCATTGTACTTGCCTGTCTCTTCTCATGGTTTTTACATTAGAACAATTGGGTTTATTAAACTTGTGGGAGGAGGCATTTGCAAGGTCAGTCTGAGTTGAGAAATGCACAAAAAGACTCTGTAGTCATTTTATTGGCCCAAGGGCTCATTAGTTAGTTTTCTTTTTCTGTGCTGCTATAAGTGTGTGCTTGCATGGGTTAGCAGTGCCTTGTATAGTAGCAGTCACCTAGAAAGCAAAATTTCTGCGTAGAATGGTCCATAAAACTGTATCCTGTTAACAAAAACAAAAAAAAAACAGTGAATACCCTATGTGCCAACAAGCCTAGAGCAGCTAGATGGGCATTGAGTGGCAGTACATACAGATTTAGTAGAACTCAGTACTGTGTAAACGTTAAAGTTAGTAGAATTTAGTACTGTTTAGCATAATCTGCCCTAACAAATCGCCCTATATAGGCTTCTAACCCGAATAACCAACTCCCTTGTAGCTCACCAATCAAAGGACAAGACAATCTGGATATGCAATTTCCTAGCTTCTCTGTAGCTAGCTTGGTGGATAATGGGCATCTTGAGACAATGAAGGAAAATTGTCCCATGTTTATATACTACCTTTTAATCCTTAAAGAAGCAGACAGTATGCGAGGGTTGTTCTTGCACAATGACATTGGAGCCAAAACTCTTACATACAAGTGCACATTAGGTTGACAAATAATGTATGCCGAGACACTTAAAAGCAATCTTTCTAAACAACAAAATTTGCCTAGACCACCCTTTGTGAAAGCTGTGCCTCATCAAGCCCAGAGGCACTCAGAAAAAAACACCACCACACATACTGTCACTCTCAGGGGAGCCCCAAACACTAAGCCCCTAAGACGAGCAGACACACTTCCTAGGACTCTCATCATCGAAGACACCATTGTAGGTTATGCTGATGCTCCTCTAAGCAGGCTGAGCAAGAAGACGATAACCCTTACTTATTTGGATCCAAGAGCCAGGATCCGCCAAATCACGCAAGCACTCATCATTACACCACAGGTACCAGCATGATTCTTTGTCCATGTAGGTGTAAATTACCTGAGATATTTCTCCTCCCTGGACTATATGAAGAGAAGGATTATGGAGCTTTCAGACTGTTGTCAGGTTGGTATGGGCCTTACATTGAGCAGTACGTTACCATCACCAAGGATGCTGCCACAGTATGAGCAAAAAATGATTGATTTCAACAACTGTCTTTCTGATGTCATTGTAAGGGGATCTAATATTTGTTAGCTTGGGAGAACATTGTTAACAGACCACATTACTTTCACAAGGATGGTCTGCATCTCTCCCCTCTAGTGCCTTTTTTTAGCATTGTCAAATTGAAAAACCTAAATACTTAGCAAAATCAACTGAACCTCAGGGTGTTACTGCTCATTGCTAAGAGCCAAAATAAAAAACTACACTCCCTCAAAGCTTTCCTCACACTGAGGAATGTAGACATCTGTACAGTTGCCGAGACATGGTTTAAAGAGATGCAAGAGTACCCCAACAGTACAAGGTTTCTGAGCCTTCCACACTATTGACCAGTAGCTTTGCAGACATGGGCTAAAGGTGAAGGTGTCTCAATGAACGTCAATAACAGGCACAACTCTAGAGTAGTCAAACAGGTTGACGTGCTGGAGTTACTCCTCATGTAGATCACCATAAGTGAAATCCCATACCATATCCTAGCCAGCTATAGGTCACCCTCCATGTCTCAAGAAGCTCGCAATGCATACTTGGACCTACAGGAGGTACTTAACCATTCAGCCAAAGACCCTACTCAAGGAAGACTGTAATTACCTGTATACAGACTGGGAATCCTCCACGGCCTGAAATTTACAGGCACAGAGATTCCTGGACTTTGTAAGTACAAATACCCTTGGCCAGGTAGTGAATATGCCCAGTAAAGGCTCCAACATACTGGACCTCATGCTCATATGCCCCCCCCCCCCCCCCCCGGTAAGGTCCAACCTTAAACCTGTCTCCTTTGAAGTCAAAATCAGCTCCATAATCCTGTTAAAACCAGTAATAGGAACTATTCTAAGGCAGATTACCTATTTACTAAGTAACGGTTTGTCAAAATACAATGCCCCACCAAACCCCGAGAACACAGCAGCCTATCTGGAATTGCTCTCAGAAACTCTGTACAGCAGTGACAGTGGCTGCATTGAGACAGCAGTACCTACCAAAAGTAAGCCCAGGACTAGCAGCCCCAGAAACAAACTTTTGGTGGCACTATGAATTAAACAGGGTATGTAACAAAAGGAAAGGAAAATTGTGGCAAAAATCAGGAAGGGTAATTCCCATAAAGATAAAGACTCTATCATCAAGCCATATCGGCTAATTAGGTCAAGCAAAGCCAACTCTGAGGTTCAGATAGCCTTCCAGGTAAAAGTTGACCATAAAGCCTTCTTCAGCTATTTCAGAAACCTCAAGGGCAGCACACAGCAGTGAGCTGAACTAGTGGTTAATGGTGCCACATTCACCAAGCCTGGTGATATAGGGAACTTGCATGTAGTGGTTGTGCTCACTAAAGCTAAGAATACTGTCTCAATGAGCCTCAGTAACATCCCAGGATGCCTTCTGAACAGTCTAAAATACAACTTATCTCTACCTGGGAGTTATTATTTAACTATAGTCTTAAAACAGGATGTGTGTTATGTTAATGGAGGACTGTGACAGTTATCCTCCCTCATAAGGGAGGACCTTCAACAGATCCTGGAAACTACAGACCCATTAGTATGACTAGTCTTATTTGCAAAGCCATGGAAAGAATGATCATGGAAGTTATCAACAAGGACAGAGGAGACCTCCAAACACTGGCTCTATCTCAGTTTTTCTTTGTCAAGGGAAGGCCATGCTTACTGAATCTGGTGGACTTCTTTGAAATGGTCACCAAGGCACTCGATGAGGGGAAAATGTTGCATACTGCCTACCTAATTCTGGCTATACTCTAGCATGGTAACCAAACTTGCGGGACTAGGTATGAATCCCTTTTTACCACACTGGATAGCTAGTTGGCTCATTGATAGGACCCAGGAGGTTAAAATTGGTGAGGCCACTCCAGAAAGAGACTGGTCACCAGTGCAGTCCCCCAGGGCTCTGTGCTAGGCCCACTCCTCTTTGGCATCTACTTCTTGGATGTCAAAGCCAATGTCAAAGGCCTATGTCTAAGCAAGTTTGCAGATGATTGCAAACTGGGAGCAGCCGTTGAATCCCACCAAGACAAGAACACCCTTTAGGAGGGTCTAACAAAATACCTTATAAAAGCAACCTCAAGATTTTGCTGCTAAACGCTAGGAGTCTAAACCAGAAACTGCACTCACTGGCGCTTAGACCACAAACTGAAGAAATGAGGACTAAAGGAGGTGGTGTATCAATATTCATTAAAGATAAATACACCTCTAGATAGGTTAAACAGCATGATTCCCTTGAATTACTTCAAGTGCAATTTGACTGTAGGTAAGATCCCTCTTCAGGTCATTGCCAGCTGTAGAACCCCCTCCATGAATCAGGACATCCACTCAGCCTACTTGAATCTACTTGAGTCAATCAAGATACAACCAAACACAGTGGTTTTGGGTGACTTTAATTACCCATCCATTGACTGGGTAAATTGTGTGTGTTCTGACTCACTTGCTCAAAGGTTCCTGTATTTCGTTAACTCCAATGCTCTAGACCAGCTAGATGACACACCCACAAGGGGCTCAAAACATCCTGGACCTGTTTTCACCAACATGCGGGAACACTGCAGGAACCCCAGTGTGTAGCCATCCCTGGTGAGATCTGACCACAAATCAGTCTCGTTAGACGTAACTCATACAAGACTCCCCCTTAAAAACAATAAGACACAAAAAAAACTGCACCAAGGCCAATTGCAACCTCATATGACGGCATAAATATCTTCATAGCCCATCCCCCACTGACAGAAAAGACACCTGTGCTGATTTGTACACCAATGCTTTATACAAGTACCTGTACAGTTGTATTGACTCTACTGTACCGGATAGAACCAAAACAAGATCTTTAAGGAAAAACCAGACTGGTGGACAGCTGCCGTTAATAGGCTATACAATAGGAGAAAGAAATTGCTGTCTAAGAGTAGGAAGGAATGGTCTGAAAACTGGAAGCACTCCCTCCTCAACTTAAACTAATATAGAACCTGTGGATATAGTAAACCTGCTGGCTGACAGGTTCAGTGACCCCAAATCATCCCTAACACGTGTCCCCCACCTCATAAGCCTAGTACTTATTATACAGCAGAAACTTCTTATTGTAACATTTGTTAATGTCTGATGTTAAGTTGTCAATCTCGCCTTCATTCTTGCTTGATGGGTTGACTCGGCACTTGCTAAGCTCGAGAGTCACTTTTACCAGCTCGAGGCAGCCCCATATCCCATGATGCAAGGCGGTAAGTACCCAGATCTCGTTTGCCGCTTCGCTGATGAGGTCCTCCTTTTACCAGCTCCTGGTAAGTGAATTATTACTTTACTATTTTAGCCCCTTTTTACAAAAAAAACTTAAATTATTAGTTTTAACTTAGTTTTAATTCCTTTCTGACAGAAATTTTCCCTGTCTCCTCAAAACTCTTAGTCAGACAAAAACCCATCCCATCCCCCCCCGTTAGGGTGTGTGTGTGTGTCTGTTAGTGATACCTTTAGGTATATTTAATTTAATTTCTTGGACTGGTGTGTGTGTGTGTGTGTGTTTTACACCATGTCTAAAGAAAGGGTCTCAGGCTTTAAGAAGTGTGACTCGTGCTGTCAGAAGATGTCTCTGACAGACGGTCACACTTCTTGCCTGTACTGTCTGGGGCCTCTTCACCTGCAGGACTCCTGTGCTATATGTCATTCTTTTAGCCAGAGAGTCCTGCAGGAAAGAAGAAATAAATTGATTTTGAGGGGCCTTCTTAAGCCGGAGGGCTCTCCGGCTAAGTCGGCCCCATCTAAGACTTCTAAGTCTTCCAAGGCCCAGGCTTCTGTGTCCAAGCCTGTGGCCTCGGCTCCGACTCATTCAGAGTCGAGATCGGCTCCAGCTGGAGCAGATTCTGGGTTACCTAAACCTTCGGCACCGATGGCTATCGGTGCCAACTCTGGTTCGACCACTTCGGTGTTGGCTCCGATCGGTTCCGACCACCATGTGGCCCAGGCATCGGTGTCGGCTCCGATCGGCTCCGACACCCTTACATTTATGGCCGTATCGGCTCCGGCTGGAGCCGATACATCGAAGCTACCTGTCGGTGCCGATAAGTTGTCGGCTCCGACAGTTTCAGTTTCATCGGCTCCGATGGTTCCTTCGAGGAAGAGGTCTAGGTCCCCTTCCTTGGAGCCGATACTTCGGCTCGGCCGCCTCTCCTCTCGGAGCGGAGCCATCGGAGCCGATCTTCAAGGTCATCCAGGCTTTCTGACCATGATTTGGAGAGAGTGGTCAGTAGACTACTAAAGTCACAGGCACTGGCCCAAATGCTACATAGTCCGTCTCAGCAGGCGACTATTAGTCCACACCCCATTGCAGTTCCTCCTTTGACTCTACCCCAGAGTTTGGAGTTGGAGTCTTCGGGAATAGTTTCTGCTACGGCTGAGGGACAGATACCCCCTTCTGCTCCTTCAGCCTCTACTCTTATCTCCTCTTCGAGACCTTCCTTAGAGGGATTCGGTGGCTGGGCTTCCCTGGTCTCCTCCGAGGGGGTGAGTGGCATCGGACCCTTGTCCGACCCTGCTCTTCCCCTTGGAGCCTCGGCCTTGGTGAGCTCGGCTCCGACATCTGCCTCGGAGCCTTCCTTTTCGGTGGGTCCTGGAGTTCCTAGCTCTTCGGAGCGGGTTCTCTCGGACCTCCCTGGGAGGGGAGCCGAGGTGATGAAGAGTGTGCTGGCCTCTGGACTCAGCCAGCAGTCTGTTCCCTTAGCTCCTCCCTCTATAGTGCCTGTTGACATCTCTGCCACTTCTCTTGCTCCCGGACCCAGGAGATCCTCCGCCTCAGGTTTCCCCACTGGGAATATCCCCCTCTTCTGAGGATTCTCCTGATTTGTCGGGTGATCCTCCGCGGAAGAGGACTTGTAAGAGGAAACACGTAGACTCCCGAGTCTATCACTCGGATACTGACTTAGATGAGTCAGAGGGATCCCCAAGATCCCCCTCTGAGGATGTCTCCTTCTCAGACATCCTAGAACTCCTTAGACAGAGGAGAAACTGGCCCACCAACAATCCCTCTGAGGATGAGTCAGTATACCTGGAGGCGTTTGGATCTCGGCCCTCCACCTCCTGGGTGTCTCCGCCTTTCGACCCCTTATGCAGGTTATTGCTCGAAAGGCGTGGACTGCTCCTGACTCTGTAGAGCCTGTCCCTAGGAGGCCTTCTAAATTTATTACTGCCCCGTTGGACAATCAATTCCTTACAAAAGGTGTCCCCGCTGATGCCATGGTGGTGGCGGCTGCCACCAAGAAGGAACTTGCAGATCCTTCCGTACCTGTCCATCCTCCTAATAAGGACTCTAGGACCATGGATAGATATGGTAAGCGGATGTTTTCTTCAGCGACCTTTGCTATGCGTTCACTGAACTATCTTTGTCACTTCACCAGACTCCAAAGGGATATCCTTAAGGAGCTAGGTGAAGTTGTGCAGGATCCTACAGCTGCGGGGGCTCAGGAAAAAATTGCTTCGCAGCTAGGAACCCTTAACTCCATTGCAAACTCCTCCATGCGGCTTATATCATATGCTGCTGATGGAGCGAGTAGGGCCGCAGGTACAGGTGTGGCTCTTAGACGCCAAGCCTGGATGCAACTATGTAATTTTGCAGATCCCTTTAAGGCGTCCTTCACAAACTCTCCCTTTGATGGGTCAGCTTTATTTGGCCCTCAAGTGAAGGAAACGTTGACCAGGTGTGAGCAGGACGGCAAAACTCTTTCTGCCGTAGGAGACCATTTTTCCACCCCTTCTAGGCCTTATCCCAAAGGACAGAAGGGTGGCAAAATGTGGTTCACGCCAGATTCACGTGGTCAGTTTACCCCTAGAGGCAGAGGGGGTAACAACAACAGACGCCGCTCTAGAGGCAGAGGGGGTCCACAAAACCAGGGAAACAGAGAGTCTCTCTCTGACAAGCCCTTTCAGCATCCCTGAGATGTTGCCCGGCTGTCCCTCCTTGGAGGCAGTCGGGGGAAGACTATCACTGTACCCAGAAGTCTGGCGTTCTCTCACTCAAGACAGATGGGTACAGTCGATCATATCCGAGGTTTACAAAATTCCTTTCGAGGAAAGTCCTTTTTATCCCTCAAATTCCCTTCCAGACGTACCACCCGCTCTAAGGGAAATTGCAGAGTTGGAAAGTCTCAAAACTACTGCAAAAAAGAGCCATTCAGCCAGTTACAACAGACCATTCGGAGCCCGGAATCTACTCAAGGTTCTTTTTGGTCCCCAAAAAGACGGGAGACTGGAGACCAATATTGGATCTCAGCAGACTCAACAAGTCTGTGAGGAAGACAAGATTCCGAATGGTCACTCTTCAGTCGATTCTGCCCTTCTTGCAGAAGGACAACTGGATGTGCTCAATAGATCTTCAGGATGCGTACTATCACATAAAAATTCACAGGCGCTCCAGGAGATTTCTCCGCTTCGGCTGGGGTCCAGTCATTTCCAGTTCAGAGCCCTGCCCTTTGGTCTCACCACAGCCCCCAGGGTGTTCACCAAATGCATGGCAGTGGTCACGGCTCACCTGAGACGTCAAGGATTCCAGGTGTTTCCGTATCTCGACGACTGGCTCCTGTCAGCCACCACCAGGCATCAGCTTGTTCAAGCCAGGGATTACACAATAAATCTTTGTTCTCATTTGGGCATCTCGATCAACTTTGAAAAGTCATCCTTATTGCCCTGCCAGTCTATTACTTTCATAGGCGCAAACTTAAACACTGTTCGGATGTCAGCTACCCTTACAGACCAAAGAGTTTCAGACATTCAAAGTCATGTCAGGATCATTCTAGCCAACAAGAAGGTACAGGCCAGAATGGTTCTAAAAGTATTAGGTCTCATGGCTGCGGCCATTACTCTTCTTCCCCTGGCTCGCTTCTACATGCGCCTTCTTCAGTGGATGTTGTTCACTCAGTGGTCTTACCAACAACTTCCAATCGTCACCAAATTCTGGTGACACAGATTTGCAAAATCATCTTGCTTGGTGGATCACTTCTCCCCAGATTCACCAAGGCAGACACTTTGTACCCCATCCCGGTAGCCACTGTCAGCATGGATGCCTCCCTGCTCGGGTGGGGGCATTATCGGGCAGGATGGTTCATGGGGCGTGGCAACCGTTCGAGTACCACCTGCACATAAATGTCCTAGAGATGAGAGCAGTGCTTTTAACGTTGCAAGCCCTCAACGACTCTCTTCCTGTAGGGACAATTGCAGTCCACACAGACAACATGTCTGTAGTTTGGTATATCAACAAACAGGGCGGAACCAAGTCCTACCCCTTGTGTCGAGAAGCGCTCAGACTGTGGCAATGGGCGATCTCCTCTCATCGGTTTCTGGTAGCAACGCACATCCCTGGGAAAACCAACATTTTAGCGGACAGATTGAGCAGAGCTATTCTCATGCCTCACGAGTGGTCTCTCAAGCAATCTATAGTGGAGGAGATTTTTCTGGAATGGGGTCGCCCATGTTGCGATCTTTTTGCTACTCCCCAAAACAGCAAATGCCCAGACTTCTTCTCTCTCTTCCCTCTGTCAGGCCATCCCCCCAGAAACGCTCTGACCCAGGATTGGCCCCAGGGACTTCTTTATGCTTTTCCTCCTTTTCCTCTAATCCCTCAGGTTATCCAGAAAGCTACCGTTTTGAGAGCCAAAATGATTCTCATTGCTCCTTATTGGCCTCGACAAATTTGGTTTCCGTTCCTCCATCGTCACCTTTTGGTGCAGCCATGGCATCTGGACCCAGTGCCAGATCTTCTGGTTCACCAATCCGGTCAGCTGCAACCTCTCAGCATGGTTGCTCCACTTCCTTCCTTAGCCAGGCTTCCTTTGATCTCTAACCCTGTTAGAGACATCATAGTAGCTTCTTTAAAATCATCTACCAGGAGGATTTATACAAGCAAATGGAAACGTTTCTCTTATTGGGCTAAAGCCAAGAATATCGATCCCTTCACTGCCCCAGTTCAGGCAGTTTTGGACTTCTTAGCGGAGATTTTTCATGCAGGCTCCTCTTCTTCCACAGTTAGAGTTCAACTGGCTGCTATCTCGAACTTTCATGTCGGGATCGCAGATCACAATATCATGTCCCATAGGCTTTGTAAAGCCTTCTTGAAAGGAATTTTCCTGCTAAAGCCTCCAATCAGGAATCCTCCTCCTCAATGGGATCTAAATTTAGTGCTGACATCCTTGATTCTTCCCCCCTTCGAGCCAGCTGTTTCTTGCTCCCTAAAATTTCTTTCATGGAAAACATTATTCCTAGTAGCTATTACATCGGCCAGGAGGGTGTCTGAACTTCATGCT
This sequence comes from Protopterus annectens, assembly GCF_019279795.1. Classification (NCBI taxonomy): domain Eukaryota; kingdom Metazoa; phylum Chordata; order Ceratodontiformes; family Protopteridae; genus Protopterus; species Protopterus annectens. Next base: position 439,879,267 of record NC_056728.1, on the reverse strand, counting down.
CTTTCGGTTCGACCCCCCTATTCTGTCTTTCACAAGGACAGAGTATCATTGAGAACTAATCCGACCTTTTTGCCTAAGGTCGCCTCAAAGGCAAATTTGAATCAATCCATTGATCTCCTGTATTTTTCCAAACTATTCAAACAGATCGGAACAAAAATTACATTATCTTGATGTCCACCGCCAACTCAGATATTATTTGGACAGAACTAAACAATTTAGGAAATCCGATCAACTCTTTGTTTCCTATGCGGATAACAGGAAAGGCCTTCCTGTCTCTAAAGTGACTTTATCTAGATGGCTTTCTTCTGTCATCTCTGAAATTTATCTGCTCAGGGGAAAACAGCTGTGCTCAAAGCCTAAAGCACATTCAACTAGGAGCTTAGCTACTTCTACAGCCTTTCAAGCTAGACTTCCTTTAGACACTATTTGTGCAGCGGCCACTTGGGCCACTCCTCATACTTTTGTTTCCCATTACAAATTGGACTTGGCCTCCAAGGACAGAGCCAGTTTTGGCTCTACAGTCCTCAAGAGTCTGTTCCGTTGAGCCACCCAGGATAGAGGTGCTAGGGACGCGGTCCCATCAAGCAAGAATGAAGGCGAGATTGACAACTTAACATTAAGAAGTTATGTACCTACCATAACGTTCCATGTTAGTTGTCTTCTCGCCTTCTTTCTTGACCTCCCTCCTTCCCCCAGGCCTGGACAGACCTTTCTACAAGAGATTGTTATGCTGAAGGCCATTCAGAACTGGTCCTTCTTTCATCCTGTAGGCTTTCTTTTTTCCTTTGGGAAGTTTTTATGCTTGGTGCTATTGCCCTTTGTCATCAAACGAGATCTGGGTACTTACCGCCTTGCATCATGGGATATGGGGCTGCCAAGAGCTGGTAAAAGTGACTCTCGAGCTTAGCAAGTGCCGAGTCGGAGCCGAGGATCGGCTCCGAACCCATCAAGCAAGAAAGAAGGCGAGAGAAGACAACTAACATGGAACGTTATGGTAGGTACATAACTTCTTATTATGTACTTCGCATATAAAGATTCTAGTTGTCTACTAATGTACTATGTTCTTCATCTGTAAATATGTTTGTAATTAACTCATTACATCTGAGTGACACCTCCAGGTGCATCTGCAGTTACCTCTTACTGCTCCTCTAGGCATCAAATATTACTTGTTCACACTTGCATTAATAATTCCAAAACCATGCTACATACAAGGTTTCATAATATTTTATCTTGAAGCATACATGATGGCAAACACAAGTGTATTAATATTTGACCTCTGTCAATGAGTATTTGTTAGAATTGTAAGGTGATAACTTAATTTTTTTTAAAGGCTCAGGCCACACCCACTAGGAGTTAAAGGTACACACTCAGAACAGTTTGCTATGTTAAATTGTTAATCGCTATGTAATCTAATGTTAACTACTGCCTGTTTATTTTAACTGTGGAGCTTTTCTCCCAGGGCCTCCGCTGAAAATGGACCTACGTCCAGTCGGACACTCCCTGTCAACAAATGTAAATAAATAAATAAGCAAGCAAATAAGACTCCTAGGGAAGTCCTCCAAAGCTGACTACTAATCCAGATTAGCTTCCCTAGCTAAAGATAACCATAAGAAAGACATTCTTTAGTTACATCCATAACCTCAAAGTTGTTAAGGACCAGATTTACGCTGAAGTCATAGTTAATGGTAGTACATATATAGAACCTGTGGATATAGCAAACCTGCTAGCTGACAGGTTCAGTGAAAACTTCAGTCCCGTGTCCCCAAAACATATACCCCAAATCATCCCTAACACATATGTACCCCACCTAGTATCTCTGAGGAGCAGGTCTTAAATGCCTTCTCCAAGGCCAAAAATAGTCTCTATGGGGCCAGAAAACATCCCAGACTGTTCTACATGGGTTAAAACAGGAATTAGCATCATCATTGGGCACGTGTTTCAATTACAGCCTAAGCACTGGCTTTGTCCCAGTGGAATGGAAAACAGCTACTGTCATCCCTTTGCACAAATAGTGTTTGTTTATACTAGCAAAGAGAATGACAAAGTTGTTGCCAAAATTGAAAGATACAGATTAATATATTTTTGTGGAGGAGGGTGCAAACATTTGACAATATTAATAGGACAGTGACAATCCAGAGGGAAGCAGAGTGTAAGACAATGCCACTATTTGTGACTCTTGATAGAGAAAAGACTTTTGGTAGTGTCAGCTGAGATTTTATGAGTAAGAAAGTGGTAGCATTTGCATTCCCCAACAGAAAAATTAAGAGTTAATTAGGAGGAGAGAGGAATGGTCAAAATCAAGAATTCAAGTGGGAGTATTCCTCTCTGAGCAGCTGTATTTGAACAGTGGAAACAGATATGTCCTCTTTCTCTTTTATTTGCCTTACGTTTAGAACCATTGGCAAAGAAAACGGACTCATAAATTGAAGGCTGTAACTGGTATGATGATCAGGAAAGGTTAGCTTTATTCATAGTTGATATTTCGTTCTTGGTATCCAGCAAAGGATGTCTTGGTGTTGTGGACCATTCTGAAACAGTTTCAAGTCATTTCAAGGTATATAATTAATGAAGATAAAACAAAGGCTACAGTGGTAAACAATGTAACCACAAATTAATTGGTTTAGCAATGCCCATATTTATGGGGGGACATAAGATGAAGTGTTTGGGTGTGGGCACTAACTATGTGGAAAGAGAATAAATTAATGTGAAACTAAAAAGCTGGAAGCTCGTAGTTATGAGTATGGATTGGAAGATGCAAGTATTGAAAACAGGGAGCAAATGGTTCCAACTAAGGAAATTTCCTAGACATAGGAAGGCCATACTAGGTTTTAATTCTGTTGACTACAAAAAGAAAATTACTAGAAAATGGAAATCAAAATCTAAACCAACTTCAGTTAATGCCTTTAAACATAAAGTACTGAATACTGTGAAGGTGTAAGAACTGGAGAATGGATCTTTAGAAAAGGGAAGGAGCAAACTAGATAGAAAATTGAATTTTTTGTAACATTCCATGCAGAATAGCATTCGGGTGGAGAGTGAAATTTAAGGGAATATAGGAATTATGCAATTTAAGTAATGCTGGAGTGAATGAAATTTGTTGTGTATTACATAAAATGACAAAATAAATGTTAGTTTGGATTGTTTTCCATTTTTGTTTATATATCTTTCACTTTTAAAAATGTCTTTTAACAAAGATGTTAAAAAAAAATTGTGTTTACTCTTAATCAAGTTATTGTGCTGTCTGGATTCTGCCGTAACCCACAACATATTGGAAAGAGAATTCTTCATCATAGGGGTGTGTATAGACCACTGAGATGTTATCTGGATAAAACTAGCTAGGAAATTTAATCAACTTTTTGTGTCTTGTGACTCTAAGAAAAAGAGATTGGCAGTTTCTGAACAAGCCATTTTCAGATTACTTTCCCTTTCTACTCTATTCTTTTATTCTAGCCATGGCTCGTTCTACTAGGGCAGCTGTTTCTTTTAGGGATTTTCATACAGGTGTCTGTCAAATCCATTTTGGAAGTAAATACTTGGTCATCTCTTCACATACTTACCAAACTTTACAAACTGAATATCTTTTCCAGAGCCAGGACTAGTTTCACTAGGGCTTTTCTGCAGGGCATTCTGGACTGTGGTTCAGCTCCCGCCATCCTGTATTCTTGAACTGTGACAGCTGTCCCTATCTGTAATGAATACCGCAGCAGCGATCTTATGACAAACAAAGCACAGTGGTATAGGTAACTTACCATAATGGTAGATAATTAGATACAGTGGATATAAAAAGTGTACACACCCCTGTTAAAATGCCAGGTTTTTCTGATATAAAAAATGAGAACAAAATAAATCATTTCAAAACTTTTTCCACCTTTAATGTGACCTATAACATGTACATTTCCATTGAAAAAAAAACATCTGTTAGGGGGGAAAAATGTACAATAAGCTGATTGTATAAGTGTGCGCACCCTTAAACTAATAATTTTTTGAAGCACCTTTGATTTAATTACAGCATTCAGTCTTCTTGGGTACACACCTGCCATCAATTAAAGAGACTGATTAACCCCGAATAAAGTTCAGCTGTCCTAGTAGGATTTTTCTGACATTTACTCAGTTGCCCTGCTACAGCAAAAGCCATGGTTCACAGAGAGCTTACAAAGCATCAAAGATACCATTGAAAGGTATCAGTCAGGAGAAGGGTGTAAAAACCTTTCCACAGCATTGGATATACCATGGAACACCGTGAAGACAGTCATAAAGTGAAGAAAGTATGGCACACTGATGTCCCACTCACCAGGCTGAACAAGGAGAAAGTTAAAGTCATCTGCCTGTCGGGTGCCAGGATCCGCCACATAACGCATACACTGAAGTCACTCCACAACAAGTACAAATATGACTCTGTAATTGTCCATGTTGGAGTGGATGACTTAAGACGTACCTCACTGGATTACATGAAGAGACATGGAAGAGCTCTTGGATCATGGGGCCCAGGCAGGTATGACCCTAGCCCTGAGTAGCATCCTGCCTTCGCCCAGAATGATACCACAGTATAAGGACAAAATGATTGACTTCAACAATTGGTTAAGCTTCTGGTATCATTCAAAGGGGATCCAGTGTCTGTCTGCCTGGGACGACATGATCGACGGACCACGATGCTTTGCCAAAGATGGTCTGCACCTGTCGCCCCTGGGATTCAGATTGCTGGTTAAGGCTCTTGCCACCCCATAGTGCCTTTTTTAGGCAAAGTTCAAAGGACAAAACCACCACCGTAACAGGTACAAGCATGCAAAACCTGAAGGTAATGCTACTCAATGCTAGAATTCTAACTCTCAAAATGCACTCTCTTGAGGCTCTCCTAAAAATGGAGGACATCAATATCTGTGCAGTAACTGAGACCTGGTTCAAGGCTCTAGAGAGCACCAATGCAGTACCAGGCTATACAACACTTATTACACTTTTCGGCCACCAAACCAGGACCAAAACACTAAAGGTGGAGGAGTGTCCATATTCACCAAGGATATTCACACCACCCAGGCTAGTTGCTCAACACAATGCGTCTGAAATTCTCCAGGTGCAACTAACACCAGGTAAGACTGCAATCCAAATTGTAGCTTACTACAGATCCCCCACCATGTCCCAAGATTCTCACTATACCTTTCTAAACATACTGGAAAATATTAAGATACAACCAAACACCCTAATACCGGGTGATTTCAACTACCATACCATTAACTGGGAAAACTACCCGTGTACCAACACCTTTGCCCAACGGTTCTTGGAATTCATAAATTCCAATGCCCTGGATCCAACTAATCCATAGTCCCACCAGGGGCTCCAGTATCCTAAACCTGGTCATTGCCAAAATGGGAAATCAATGCTCCATAGTGGTCAGGTCACCCTTGACATCCCACATCCCTCCCCCACCCCTCAGTAAGGAAACCTCTATAAAAAACTTCTCCAAAGCCAACTTCATGCTACTCAAATCAGAAGTGACAAACTTCATGACACCCATGCAGATGGGAACTGAAAGTTCGACTGCTGAATCCTACACTAAGGCACTGTATGAGCACAACCACTCGTGCATGAATTGTGCCATCCCAAATAGAACCAAGACGCTCTCCTCCAAAAAAAGGAAGCCAATCTGGTGGTCCCCTGCCATAAACAAACTTTACAACAAAAGGAAGAAACTGTTGCAGAAAAGAGGAAAATCCCAGGATGCAAAAAACTCCCTTACCAGCCTCAGTAAGAAGCTGACATCCCTCATGAAATCCTCCAAAGCTAGTTACGAAAATAAAATTGCCAAAGATTCCAAAGACAACCACAAGCCATTCTATAGCTATGTCAAGAATCTAAATGGCAATGCTCAGATCTGCTCTGAGCTACAACAGAATGGCATTAAGTATTCTGATCCCAAGAATATTGCCAATATCCTGGCAGATCGATTCAGTGCCAACTTTACCCTCCTCACCCCCTGAAGGGCCCATCCCAGTACCGAAAGATTGCCAAATTCTGGTAATAAAGGCCACACAGGCTAAAACCACACTCTCCAAAGCTAAGAATACCGCATCCATGGGACCAGACGACATCCTGGGATGTGTACTATATGAACTACAAAATTAACTGGCACCTCATCTAAGTGTCATGCTTAATCATAGCCTCACCTCAGGCTTCATGCCCACTGAGTGGTGCACAGCTACAGTTAACCCACTCCGCAAGGAATCCACCTTGGATCCTGGGAACTACCGCCCCATCAGTCTGACGAGCCTGATCTGCAAGGTATGGAACGTATTATCATAGAACTTCTAAACAAAGACAGTGGCAACCTTCAAACACTGGACCCCACCCAGTTTGGGTTCGTAAAGGGACGATCTTGTCTCTTGAACCTGATTGACTTCTTCAAATCAGTCTCCAGAGCTGTGGACGGTCCACACAGCCCATCTGGATCTCACCAAGGCCTTCGACACTACCCCCCACTCTGGAATCATAGATAAACTTACTAAGCTGGGCATCAATCTCTACATCACTCGATGGGTTGCCAAGTGGCTTACTGACAGAACCCACACTGTAAAAGTAGCCAACTCCAAATCCAGATCCAGACAAGTGAAGTACCTCAGGGTTCAGACTTGGGACCACTCTTGTTTGTCATCTACTTCTCTGAAGTACAGGCCAACACTAAGGGACTCTGACTAACAACGTTCACAGATGACTGCAAACTGGGAGCCATTATTGAACCCCCCAAATGATGTGGATATTCTACAAAAGGGCCTTACAGAAACAGACGCTTGGTGCCAGAGCCCATGGGCTCAAGCTCAATGCCAAGAAATGTATAGTTATCCCCTTTGGGAAAAAACATGTACCCATGAATTACTACATAGGTGGCAGTACACTAAACACTGAAAGTGTGATAAGAGACTTAGGGACACAGGTTGACAGTGGCCTCACCTTTGATAACCACATCACCACAACAGTCAGGAAATCCTTCTATGTGGCACACCTCATCACGAAGGGCTTTTCATTAAGAAAAAAGGTCATTGTTCCACTGTACTCATCCCTCATTAGACCCATTGTAGAATACAACGCCCTGTTTGGTGTGTACCTCTCAAGACATCTGCAAAAACTGGAAAGGCCGCAGAAATACCTCACTAAAAGTCTCACAGGCCTAAAGCAGATGCTCTATGCTGACCGTCTAAAAAAAAACTCCAGATATACTCTAACATATCATCTACTCAGAGGTTATCTCTGCTTAACATACAAGGCCATGTAAACCCAGAGCTGTTGGACATGCTACACTTAATGAAATCCCAATCCCTCAGGACCACACGCTCCAGGGATCTGAACCTTGTCATCACAGTAAACAGAACATGCTGGAGGGATAGGTTCCTGACCCAGAGACTCCCCAGACTCTGGAATAGACTGTCCATGCATGTCAAGCAGAGCGCCTCCTTGGCCCTCTTCAAAAGGAACCTTGACGATTGGATGGGAGACAGAAAATTCACCCCGGGGATCATATCAGTCGCCCTGCTAGGGAAGTAAATATTGTCATAAGAAATAGCCAGGGAATTATGGCTAGGCTTGTATAGGCCCTAGGGCCAATAGCCTAGTACAACTTATTAATCTTATGGGACAACAGTGACATTACAAAGAACTGGACATCCCTCCAAAACTGATGAAAAACCGAAAACTGATCAGGGAGGCTGCCAAGAGACCTACAGCAATACTGAAGGAGCTGCAGGAATTTCTGGCAAGTACTGGTTGTGTACTAATTGTGACACCAATCTCCTATATTCTCCATATGTGTGGACTTATGGGATAGAGTTGCAAGACAGAAGCCTTTTCTTACACAGAAAAACATCTAGGCTCAACTAAAATTTGCAAAACAATACATCAAGACTCCCAAAAGTATGTGGGAAAATGTGTTATGGTCTGATGAGACCAAGGTTGAACTTTTTGGCCACAATTCCAAAAGGTACATTTGGTGTAAAATCAGCACTTTGCATCACTATAGGAACACCATCCCCACGGTGAAGCATGGTGGTGGCAGTATTGTGCTTCGGGGTTGCTTTTCTTCAGCTGGAACTGGGGCTTTACTCAAGGTGGAGGGAATTATGAACAGTTCCAAATACCAGTCACTTTTGGCCCAAACCTTTCAGGCATCTGCTAGAAAGCTGAAGATGAAGAGGAATTTCACCTTTCAACACAACAATGACCCCAAGCATTCATCCAAATCAACAAAAGAATGGCTTCACCAGAAGAAAATTAGTTTTGGAATGGCCCAGCCAGAGCCCAGACCTAAATGCAATAGAAAATCTGTGGGCTGACCTGAAGAGGGCTGTGCACAAGAGATGCCCTAGCAGTCTGACAGATTTAGAGTGCTTCTGTAAGGAAGAGTGGGAAAATATTACTAAGTCAAAATGTGCCATGCTGATGGACTCCTACCCAAGAAGACTGGATGCTGTAATTAAATCAAAAGGTGCTTCAACAAAGTATTAGTTTAAGGGTGTGTGCACTTATACAACCAGCTTATTGTATGCTTTTTATGTTTTTATATTTTTTCCCCTAACAGATTTGTTTGTTTTTTAATTGAATTGTACAGTTTATAGGTCACATTAAAGGCGGAAAGTTTTGAAATGATCTATTGTCTGCTTCTTTTTTATATCACAAAAACCTGGCATTTTTACAGAGGCATGTACACTTTTTATATCCACTGTAGGTCACTGTTGCAGTACAGATACCTTCCATCCATGCCCCTGAATGTCGTCTTCCTTGGTCAGGTGGAGTCTTTGTTATTTAACAGTGTTACCTGACATGTCCATATGTTCCTGCCTGGTAAGTGTGGACCTATGGCACACAAGGAATTTTCCTGAGGTTTGTAGTCTGGCCAGACATACAGACATCCTGGAGGATAACTCTCCATCTGTAATCAATACTGTACCAGTGATCTATTCAAACATTTACTGTTATAGTAAGGTACATACACAACTGTACTTTACTGCTGATTTTGTAATGCATTCACTCTTAATTTCCATGTAGAACAAAAAGTATTTTCAAAAGGTAAAGGTAAAAGCATTGATGGTTCTTCGTGTTTCACTGTTGCAGTCATTATATTTGGGTAATCTGCTGGCAGGTTGCCCTCAGTTGGCCTGATTAACAAAGTCTTGGGTCCTGCGTCAGTTGCTGTCCCTTCTTCCATGACGTCAGGTCGTCAGGGGTATAAAACATGCAGCCAACTCCATTTTCATCAGTCTTTCTTGCCGCGCGGTGCCTGAAGCAGAAGCAGTTCACAAGTGCCAGTCAGCTGACTCTTGAAATTTTTGTTTTCGAGTTTCAGAACTGAAGTCTTCAACCTAAAGCTAAGTACCCCGTTGGGGAAACTTTTTCTTGCTCCTTTCCGATGTCAGTAAAAGTTAATAATTGTATTATTTGTGGGAAGCAAATACCTCATAAGGATTTTCATTTGTACTGTATTCCTTGCCTAGGCCCTGACCACAACGTGCCTTGCTGTCGGTTTTGTGCTAAATTTAATCAATGCACTATTAAGCATCGGTATATTTTTGCATCAAAATATTTTGGCTCAAGATTTAACTATCCAGAAATGTTGTTGGTTAGCAATCCGACAACCGGAATACCTAAAAACACTAAGAAAAAGACAGAGACGGACTGTCGAGGTCCAAAACTGACGACGAAGCTTCTCCTAAGCCAGTCGCCAGTTCTCAGGCACTTTTGCAGCCCCTGATACCTGCTACTTTTGATTTGCAGGCCTCTACTGAGACCCATTCAGAGTCCGGTATGCTGCAAGATACTTTAAGTATTGAACCCGTGGATGTCTCTACCTTAGATGGGTCCGAAGCCGCTGAGCAGGCACCAGCTTCTGAGGGTGTTTTCAGGCCTAAAGATTTGTATATTAAACTGACACCCAGGAGTGGCCTTAGGTCAACTGGTGCCCTAGGCAAAAGGGCTTCATGTCACCCCCCACCACACTACCCAGTGCCCCCATCCTGGTCTACCTACACCAAATAAATACTGGAAAAATTCTCCTGCTAGAGCAGCTCCCTAGGCGGCCGCCTAGTTGGCCTAAGCCTAAGGCCGGCTATGCTGACGCCATCTTCAAAACTAAGGCCAAAATGAACTTCTATGTCTAAAAAAAATGACGCTTGGGCCACATGCACTGGCCCCTATGTCTAAAAAACAAGTGATCAAAATGGCTGTGTATTTAATTACCTTGATCAGGGGTACCCATCCCCCTCCTTCTAAGAGGCCTAGGCAAGGCACTGACTATGAATCATCAGATCAGGATTCTATTTCTTCTGATCAGGAATTATCTATTCCACCTTATAAGGACTCTGATGCAGAAGATTCCTTCCCTTCTGATTCTCCTCCTGAGGATTTTTCTTTTGTAGAAAGTTTGCATACCCTAAGGGAACACTTTCACTGGGAGAGTCAGGATTTCTCAGAATCTAAAAAGAGGCTTAGGGATTTCCTCCTTCAGCATAGGCCTTTGGCTATACCTCCTGTTTTAGACATTGTTGTTGATGTTTTCTCAGAATCCAGCATGGCTCCTGATTCCCTGCCTCCGGCTCCTAGTAAGCCAGACAGATATTACAGGGTTCCTGACTCCCACAAATTCCTCTTTAAAAACCCCTACTGCTGACCCTGAAATCATTTCTCAGGGTCCCAAGGGCATTAAGGTTTCTACTGTTAAAAATCCAACCCCTTCTGATAGAGACTCCAGGGCGCTGGATAGATGGGGTAAGAAGGTTTACACATCTGCAACCTTGGCAATCAGGGCTTTAAATTGTCATTTTCATATGCTTAAATAGCAGCATGTCATGGGCTTACTTAAACAGAAAATTATGTTGATTTCTGACTGTGTGGAAAATAAAAAGAGTTGCAAGATTTATTGCATTCAGCTGAACAAGTTGGAAAACATACTTTGCAATGTGGTTTTTATTCCTTGGAGGCCTCTTGCAGGGCCCACTGTAACTGGATCTGTGATGAGAAGGCATGCTTGGCTCAAGGAGCAAAATCTGCCTTATCATGTTAAAGCAAAATTGTTGGATGCTCCTTTACAATAGGACAATCTATCTGGTAATAAGGCAGAAGAAGTTTTGAAAAAGATGGAAGATAAAGCTAAATCTATGCAAACTGTAAAAGATTTCCTACAAGTGCAGCCACCCAGGTTCAGTAGACACTGGTCTACTAAGAACTGGTCCTTTCCAGTACCCACCAGAAGCCGCTCAGCTCAAACCCAGACATGCCAAAGGTTCCAGGTTTCAGTCACAAGGAACTTATAGAACAAAACAGTGGGTTGTCTCCACCTCCAAGTCTGGAAGTAACAAGGCACCTTCCTACGGTAAATAGTCTCAATGACTTTCCACTGCAATTACCAAGCACTTATTTTTGGCCACCCCTTTGGGGGGGAAACTGGCACTTCATCCACAAAACTGGCAACTAATTACCCAGGGCAAGTGGGTTTTAAATATAGTATCCCAGGGATACAGGTTTCATTTCCACACGTTGCCAATCCCAAACGGATGGCCAGATCTGCCTCCAAATCAGTGGGCAGAGGCCCAGAAACACGTTATGTCCCTCATGAATATGGGGGCTATTCAACCAGTACCAGAAAAGGAAAAGGGACAAGGTTTTTATTCAAGACTTTTCCTGGAACCCAGAAAAGACAAATCATGATGTCCAGTTCTGGACTTATCCATTCTAAATACATTTCTGGACATTTCAAAATTCAAGATGCTGACTCTACAACAGTTACTGCCTATGCTAGGCAAGGATGCCTGGTTGGTAACTCTAAGACTTAAAAGAGGCTTACCTGCATATCCCAATCAGGGAATCTTGCAGAAGATACCTCCGCTTCAAAGCAGGCTATTTGCATTACCAGTTCTCTGCACTGCCCTTTGGCTTATCTACTGCGCCCAGGGTCTTCACAAAGTGCCTGGCACCAGTAATTGTATTTTGCAGACAAAGAAACATTCAAATTTATCCTTACCTGGACGATTGTCTAATTCAGGCAGAAAACAAGGACACTCTTCTAAAACATCTGGCGTTTGTAAAAAGAATTCTAACTTGTCAAGGGTACACCATAAACGAAAAGAAATCACAACTGGTACCCTCTCAGATAATTACATTCCTGGGTGCAAGCTTGAATACAACTGCCCAGATGACCTACCTTATGCCAGAAAAACAAATTCAATTGATGACTTACTTCAAACAGGTGGCCACAAAAACCTAGCTATCTGCAAGACAAATTCTGCAGACCTTGGGGTTCATGGCCTCCTGCATCCTAAAAATTCCATATGCAAGACTGCATATGAGGAAACTTCAATGGTACCTAAAAAGCTTGTGGAGTCGACATTGTCACAGCCTGGAAACAATGATTCCTATCATTCCTTTCCTGCAGCTAGAGTTCCTATGGTGGGCAGAGGCTGCCACCAAAACAAGGGACTGTCATTCACTCCACCACCTGCCTCCCAAACCCTGACTACAGACTCATCAGATTATGCGTGGGGAGGCGCATCTGACAGGGAGATGCATTCAGGGCCAATGGAGCCCAAATCAAATGCACCTACATATCAACCAGAAAGAAATGCTAGATGTACAGAATGCTCTGACAGCCTTCAAGGACTATCTTCATCCAGGACAACTACTGATAGAGACAGACAACACCACAGTCATGTGGTACATAACAAGCAGGGAGGTACCCAATCCTACCCCCTTTGCAGACTAGCCATGGCATTGTAGAACACGGCCATGACTTACCAAGTACATCTACAAGCTCAATTCCTGCCAGGAAAGCAAAATACTCTGGCAGATGCACTAAGCAGAAATCTTATGGACCCACACGAATGGAAACTGGATCCACAAATCTTCAGCATGTTGACACACAAATGGGGGAGCCCAGGCATAGATCTTTTTGCCTCACCCCAGAATTATCAGTTGGACAAATTCTGCACAAAAATTCATCACAAAAAAGCTTGGAAAGTGGATGCTCTGTCCTTCAGCCTATGCCTTTCCTCCTCTGCCTCTGCTCTCCAAGGTCTTACTAAAAGTCAGACAGGAAAAACAAAAATGATACTGATTGCTCTAGACTGGCCTCGCCAATGCTGGTACCCGCTCCTACGCAATATGTCACACCTTCCTCCGTTTTACCTGCCTCTGACACCTTACCTACTGTCTCAGCAAGACTATCAAATTCTGCACACTCAGCTTCAAACTCTGAATCTTGCAGCATGGCTAATAACTAATTTCACCAGTTACATCTCTCAGCAAACCTGTGATAGATGTCATTTTGGAGGCTAGAAGGCCTAGTACTAGAAAATCTTATGCGGACAAATGGAAAAGATTCTGTGCCTGGAACCAAGCACAAGGAATAAGTACAGCAATGCCCAATATTCCTCAGATTCTGCAATCATTAACTGAGTTGCTTCACAAGGGCCTATCTTTTTCTTCTATAAAAATCCATGCCTCTGCCATTTCAGCTCATTACAACACAGAGCCTCCCCTTTTTTCTCATCCTCTGCTAAAGCAGTACCTCAGAGGGGCCAAAAATTTAAGACCTCCCAGGAGACCACCAGCTCCTACATGGGACCTCAATTTTGTTTTGGAAAAACTCACTGTACCTCTTTTTGAGCCAGCTGCTACTCCAGATTTAAAATTTCTTTCCTGGAAAACAGCTTTTCTTTTAGCAGTTACTTCAGCTAGATGGATTTCAGAATTACAGGCTCTTATGGCAGTGGAGCCTTTCATTATTTTTCATCCGGACAGGGTGGCTTTTAGGACCAATCCATCTTTCATGCCTAAGGTGGTATCCAGTGTGACTCTTAATCAGACCATTCATCTGCCAACTTTCTTTCCCAATCCACAGAACAAGGGTGAGCGGATTCTGCATTCATTTGATGTGCATAGGCAACTTAGATTCTACTTAAACAGGACAAAACCTCTAAGAAAATCTAAACAACTATTGGTGGCTTTCGCTACAGGGGCAGAGGGAAAACCTATTTCAAAGCAGACTATTTCTAAATGGATAAACCATTGTATTCGTTTCTGCTATGAGCACCATGGTAAACCTCTCCCCAAGGGGATCAGATCCTCATCTGCAGCCTTTCTCAGAGGTGTTCCTACCAGGGACATTTTAGGAGCTGCTACCTGGAGCTCAGTTCATACGTTCACCAAACATTACCATTTACCTCTCTTCTCTAAATCCAGAGCAGGCTTTGCCACTGCTGTCCTACAGGGCCTTATAGCTGCTCCTAATTCTGTAAAAATCCATCCTCCCAACCATAGCTTTGAGAATCTACCCAAATGTAATGACTGCAACAGTGAAAAACAAAGAACATAGTACAGTTGTGTACACTTACCATAAATGTAGATGTTCAAGTGTATTCACTGTTGCAGTCCTGGTTCCCCACCCTTCAACCCCGTTTTTTCTCTTACTATACCTCTTCTTTCTTTTAATATGCTTAAAATTTTTTTGGTGTATTTGCTTTTGATTGGAGGTATATTGTGTGTGTTCTAAATTATATACACACACACACACACACACACACATATATATATATATATATATATATATATATATATATATATATATGGGTCTATATGACTTGGTCGACAGTTCATATGATCGACTGTTTATTTGGTCGACAGTTCATTTGATCGACAAGCATTTTAGGTGGGGCGCTGTGCCCCACACTATATATATATCAACTCCAGGGTCACACAACATTGGGGAAGAGGGCAAATGCTTGTCGGTCAAATGAACTGTCGACCAAATTTACAGTCGATCATATGAACTGTCGACCAAGTCATATAGACCCATATATATATATATATATATATATATATATATATATATATATATATATTTTGTTCCCCATTTGGGGGGCACCTGACATCTGTGGCAAGAAAAACTGATGAAAATGGCGTCTGCTGCATGTTTTATAGACCTGACGTCATGGAAGAAGGGACAGCAACTGATGCAGGACACAAGACTTGGTTAATCAGGATGACTGAGGGCAACCTGCCAGCAGATTACCCAAATGTAATGGCTGCAACAATGAATTAACTCAAACATCTACATATATGGTAAGTATACACAACTGTACTGTCTTGTTTGCCACAAAAGCTTCAAGGTTGTCTCCTTACTGGCTCATTGACTAAGTGGTAGATTTTTTTTTACTAAATCTTGTTTATTTCACCACTTTTTTTCCTTCAATCTTTACTCCTTATCGTTAATAGCTTTTTTGTGTGATTGTATTGAGTGTTTGACCCCTATTTCCCCCCCATAGGATTGTACGGCCCATTTTAGTTAGAGGGCCATAGTTGCCCATTTAAGTTAGATGGCCTTTCCTCCCTGAGTGTTACTTTATAAACTATATATATATATATATATATATATATATATATATATATATATATATATAATATCTTTCTAAATTTCTATCTTTACTGTTTGTTTGTATTTTTACCTCAGTAGATAGTATTGTTAGTATAGTTAGCGTTGCTGTCTTTTTTTCCTAAGTAGCTTTATTAGTTTGTTCTTGTTAGCATGTCTAAGGAAAAGGACAGAGAACACAAGGACAATTGCCCTTCGGAGTTTAAAAATGTGATAAATGTTCACAGAATATGTCATTGACAGACAGTCACACTAGCTGTGTGTACTGCTTAGGCAAAGCCCACTTACAAGAACCCTGTACTTTTTGCCATGCCTTCAGTTCTAGGGTTCTTAATGAGAGGAAACGCAAACTTTTATAGATAGGGGTCTTATGACCAGTTCCTTCCAGGAATAGCTGGAACTTGGTCAGACAGCTCCTAAGACTACCAAATGAAAATCTTTGGCTCCAGCTTTGGAACAGTCGGAAAAGTCCAAAGCGATGAAGCCAAGGAGTTCTGGCTCCAATTCCACTTCTGTCTCGGTGCCATCAGTCTCTTTGGTGCCGAGGCAACCTTCAGTATCGAGACAGTTACCTGAGATTGACCCTGTCTCACCTACCTTGAGATCTCTTGTTTTGGAGAGGAGATCTCCTTCTGTTTCTACCCGATCCTCCAGGACACTCTCAGATGAGGACATCGAGCAGGTGGTGAAGAGGTTGCTTTCTGACCTGGCTCTGGCAAGAAAATTGGCCCCTCCAGACCCAAAGGCTTTGGAGATGACCCTTTTGCAATCCACTGCTCCTCCTCCAACTGCTTCGCTCTTGGAGCCAATCACTTCAGGTTCCTCGATGTTGGATCCTTCGGTTTCGAGAATTCTTCCTGCTTCCTCAGAATCGATAACTCTGTCCTCAGCAGCTCAGTCTGGAGCCGAAGGATCTGGGAGCCAACGCTCTCGAGTCGACTCCTAGGGGGATAGTCACCCTGGGTTTTCTTCGGAACCAACCGTCCCTTTCGGCACTTTGGCTCGACTCAGCTCGGTTCACAGATCTGCTTCAGAGCCATTTCCCCTTGCTCGGAGCTGACCATCCGTCTCCTCAGAGTGGAGGTCGTCTTTGGAGTGGGGAGGAAAGGCCTTTGAATCAATAGAGAAAGGTTTATCTTCTGCAAAAGCCACACCTTTGAAACCGATGCCCCACCAGCAGCCAGCAGCAACCTCTTCTCCCTGCCACCCCCACAGTGTAGGGAACCAGAGACTCAAGTAGTCCCCATTGGAGGCGCCCCCTCTTCCGAGACCTCCCCAGATTATCCAACTGGAGAGCTCCCTCGGAAGATACTTTGTAAGAGGAAGCATGTCGACTCACCTGAGTCTGTCACGTCTGGCACTAACTTGGAGGAATCAGAAGGGTCCCTTAGATCCACCTCTGAGGATGTCTCCTTTTCTGACATCCTGGAAAACCTCAGACAGAGGGGGTGATTGGAAGACCTCTAACCCTACTGAGGATGAATCATTGTATCTTGAGGCCTTTGGTTCCCAACCTTCGACCTCCTGGGTGACACCGCCTTATGACCAGCTCTTGGGGGTCATATCACGGAAAGCCTGGGCCTCCCCAGACACATTGGAGCCTGGCCTGAGGAGGCCAAACAAATTTATGACTGCACCAGAAGATAAGTCTTTCTTTCCAAAGGGGCTCCTGTTGATGCTATGGTGGTAGCAGCGGCCACCAAGAAGGAGTTGTCCGAGACATCTTCCAATATCCATCCTCCTAACGAGTCCAGGACGATGGATAGGTATGGAAAGCATACCTTCTCTTCAGCAGCATTTACCTTAAGATCGCTGAATTACCTTTCCCATTTTACTCTACTTCAGAGGGATCTCCTGAAGGAGTTGAGAGATACCCTCCAGGGTTCAGTAGCTTCTGGGTCCACGGATAAGGTTTCTGCGCAGCTCTCCACCCTTACATAGATAGCCAATTCCTCCATGAGGCTGATTTCCTATGCAGTGGATGGAGCGAGCAGGGCAGCCGCAGCAGGAATCTCTCTTAGCAGACATTCTTGGATGCGTCTTTATAACTTCACGGAATCCTTTGTCTTCCTTCCCCAACATCCCCTTTGATAGTTCAACTCTTTTTGGACCTCAGGTGAGAGAGACCTAGACCAGGTGCAAACAGGAAGGGAAAACCTTATCTGCTGTCAGAGTCCATTTCTCCCTTCCTTCTAGACCCTATCCCAAGGGTCAAACAGGAGGGAAAATGTGGTCCCATAAATCCCAAAAACGTTTCCTTCAGGCACAAGGTCAACGCTCCCTTAGGGACAGAGGGGGAGGATATAATGGAAGATGCCGTCCTCATGGCAGAGGAGGTCCGCAACACCAGGAAGATAGAGAAAACCTTTTCTGATCATCCCTTCCATCACCCCTGAGTGTTGTCTGACTGTCTATCTCTGGAGGCAGTCGAGGGTCATCTATCGCTGTACCCAACCACCTGGCTAAACATTTCACAAGGTCATTGGGTACAAACCACAATATCCAGAGGTTACCTAATTCCCTTTGTTTCCGATCCCCCAGTAAACCGGTCTCTTCCAGATATGCCACCCATTCAGCTAGACCATGCAACTTCAGAGGTCATCTCATTGCTGAAAAAAAAGGAGTCGTTCAAGCAGTCCCCACAGAGCAAATAGGATCAGGAACTTAAGATTCTTTTTAGTTCCAAAAAAGGCAGGGGACTGGAGATCAATTCTAGATCTTGGCCAACTCAACAAGTCTGTAAAGAAATCGAAGTTCCGAATGATCACTCTGCAATCGATATTTCCCTTTATCGAGAAAGACAATTGGATGTGCTCAGTAGATCTTCAGGACACGTACTACCACATCAAAATGGACAGGCGCTCTAGAAGACACTTGCACTTTCAGCTGGGAGTCGGTCAATTTCAGTTTCGAATACTGCCCTTTGGCCTCACTACAGCCCTCAGTGTGTTCACCAAATGCATGGCAGTGGTGACGGCTCACTTGAGAAGTCAAGGATTCCAGGTGTTTCCATACCTAGACGACTGGCTCCTCACTGCTACCACCAAGGATCAAATGATCAGATCCAGGGACGAGAGACTATCCTTGTGTGCCAGATTAGGCATCACAGTAAACCTAAAAAAATCAGTCTTGTCTCCATGGCAGCACATTGAGTTTACAATCACCATGACAGCAAGACTAACACCAGAAAGAGTAGAATCACTGCGCAATCAAGTCAGATCTTTGCTAAACAGTCACAAAGTTCAGGCCAGGGTAGTCCAAGTCCTAGGGACTATGGCTTTCTCCATTCTTTTAGTTCCCCTAGCTCATCTGCACATGAGAGTACTTCAGTGGCTACTATTTGCCCAATGGTCAATGCAGGATCCTCTCCTGTCTCATCAGATTCTCATCACAAACACCTGCAAGAAGGATCTGACATGGTGGTTGCATACGGTACAACTTCTAGGTCGTCCACTTGTTCTTTCTCAAGAAAATGCAGTTTTGACCACAGACGCCTCCCAGATAGGGTGGGGGGGTATTATCTGGGAATGACTGTCCAAGGTTCTTGGCAGAACCAGGAGAACCACATACACATCAATGTTCTGGAGATGAGAGCGGTGCTGTATGTGTTGCAAGCATGTCACATTTCTCTTCCCACAAGGACAATTGTGATTCAGTCAGACAACGTCTGTCGTGTGGTACAGAAACAAGCAAGGAGGAACCAAATCTTACCCACTTTGTCGAGAGGCCTTAAGAGTTTGGAAATGGGCGATGGACACTCAATGCTTTCTAGTAGCAACACACATCCCGGGGAAGTCCAATGTGTGATAGCAGACAAACTTAGTCGAGCAATTCTCATGCCTCACGAGTAGTCCCTGAATTCAGAAGTTGCGAAAAAGACCTTTCACAGATGGGGCCAGACTTGCTGCGACCTATTCACTACACACCTGAACACCAAATGCAGCAGCTACTTTGCCCTAATTCCCCATCCGGGGATGTCACCCAGGGATGCTGTAGTCCACAGTTGGCCCCTGGGACTCCTTTATGCCTTCCCACCTTTTCCTCTCATTCCAAAAGTCATACAAAAAGCAAAACAGTTGAAGAGTACCCTGATCCTCATTGCTCCTTACTGGCCTCGTCAATAAGGTTTCCCTTCCTGTTGCCCTACCTCTTGGAGGAACCATGGATTCTGGAACCATCTCCAGACCTCCTGATTCATCAGTCAGGGCAGTTCCATCCTACCATCCACACCCTAAAATTGACAGTATGGCTGCTCCAGTTCCACAAATAGCCAGGTGTGTTTTCCACTCGCCTTCAGTCAAACACCTTCTGATTTCTTCCCACAAGCCTTCCACTAGGAAGTTATATTCCAGCAAATGGAAAAGGTTCTCTATTTGGGCTGCAAACCATGGCTTAGTTCCCTATACAGCTCCTATAGAATCTGTTTAGTCCTTCCTTGCATCCGTTTTTCATGAAGGAGCTGCGGCTACTACGGTTAGAGTTCAGTGAGCTGCCATATCCAATTACCATTTTGGCTACATGGGAAATACCATCATGTCCTCCTCTGTGCAAAACCTTCATGAAGGGAGTTCTCCTTCTCACGCCTCCAATTAAACAGCCACCAGAATCCTGGGACCTAAACTTAGTTCTCACATTCTTAATTTCTTCCCCCTTTGAGCCCTCTTCTTCATCGGATCTGAAATTATTATCTTGGAAAACACTATTTTTAGTAGCTATAACTTCTGCTAGGAGAGTCTCAGAATTGCAAGCTCTTACTATTCGACCCCCTTACATTGTTTTCCACAAGGATAGAGTCTCAGTTAGGACTAACCCTTCCTTTCTTCCCAAGGTATGTTCAGAACATAATCTTAACACTACTATTGAACTACCAGTGTTTTTTCCAAATCATTCTAATAAATCTGAATACAGGCTACACCATTTAAACGTCCACAGAATTCTCAGGATGTTCATCGTGTTTTACTGTTGCAGTCATTACTCTTGGGTTATCCTGCTGGCAGGCTACCCGCAGTTGGCCTGAATTCCAAAGTATTGGTCCGGCGTCGGTTGCTGTCACCTCTTCCCTGACGTCAGTGCACCAAGGGTATAAAAGATGCAGCCGACGCCATTTTCTTCAGTCTTTCCTGCCACGCAGTGCCCGAAGCAAAAGCAGTTCGCAAGTGCCGGTCGGCCGACTCCTGAGATTTTCAAAATCGAATTTCAGATCTGAAGTCTTCATTAAAGCTAAGTACCCCACTGGGGAAACTTTTTTTTCTTGCTCCAGACTGATGTCAGAAAAAGTTAACAATTGTATTTCTTGTGGGAAGCAAATACCTCATAAGGATTTTCATTCTTACTGTATTCCTTGCCTAGGCCCTGATTACGATGTTGCTAGCTGTCAGTTTTGTGCTAGATCTAACCAACGCACTATTGTGCTGCGGTAGCATTGTCGCCTCATAGCAAGACGTTGTCCCGTTCGATTCTCAGCTAGAGCGTCTTCTTTGTGAAGGCATACATGAATGGTGCGTGCCTTCATTGAAGGTTGTGTCTCAGGGCTGGTAACCCGGTACGTAAAAATCCACTACCAATCATTAGCGGACCGGAGTTCCATTGTGGCGACCCCTAACCGGGAAAAGCCGAAAGACACAAACAAACTATTAAGTGTCGGTACGATTTTGCCTTTCATTACTTGGCTGAAGGTTTAATTATATAATGCCGTCGGAACAGCCGATGATTGGAGTTTATAAAAAGCGCAAGGAAAAGGACAGGCAATCGAGGTCCAAAATCGACGAGGCCCCCACTAGGCCAGTCGCCAGTTCTCAGTGAGGCGCTTTCGCAGCCCCTGACGCCCGCTACCTCAGAGCCACAGGCCGCTTCCAACTCTCACATGGAGCCGACTAGGCCTCTGGATACTCAAAGTATTGGACTCTCGGAAACTATTCCCTCAGATGGGTCCGGAGCCGCTGAGCAGGCATCTGCTTCTGAGGGTGTTTTCAGACCTACACAATTATATGTCAAGCCAACCTCAGCTTCAAAGACAAACACTAAAACAGCTCTAAAGACAAAGAAACAAGTACAGCATTCTCCTGGACAGACTTCCATGCCTAAGAAACAGATGCTTAAAATGGCTGAAGACCTTATTACTTTGATCAGGGGTTCCCATCCCCCTCCTGATAAGAGGCATAGGCAAGAGACAGAATATGACTCGTCTGATCAGGTTTCAATTTCCTCTGATTCCTCTTCTGAACAGGGATACTCTTTTCCTCCCTATAAGGATTCTGATGCTGAAGAATCTATTCCTTCAGCCTCTCCTCCTGAGAATTATTCTTTTGGGGAAACCCTGCATACCATGGGAGAGCATTTTCACTGGGAGAGCCAAGATTACTCAGAATCTAAGAAAAGGCACAGAGACTTTCTTTTACTACCTCAGCACAGACCTCTTGCTATTCCACCTGTTCTAGACATTATAGATGATGTATTTTCAGAGTCCGGCCTGTCTCCTGTCTCCTGACTCTTTTTACCCCCTGCACCTGCTAAGCCAGACAGATACTACAGGGTTCCAGACTCTCATAAATTTCTATGTAAAAACCCTGCTGCTGACCCAGAAACTATACCTCAGGGTCCCATAGGGGTCAAGGCTTCCACTGCAAAAAACCCTGTCCCCTCTTATAGGGATTCTAGGGCACTGAACAGATGGAGGAAAAAAGTTTACACTACTGCTACCTTGGCTGTAAGGGCTTTAAATTGTCAGTTTTGTATGCTTAAATATCAGCAATACTTAATGTCACTTCTTAAACAGAAAATGTTGACAAATTCTGAATGTTCTGATAACAAGGAAATGCATGATTTATAGCATGCAGCTGAACAAGTGGGAAAGCCTACTTTGCAATGTGGTTTTGATACACTGGAGGCCTCTTGCAGGGCCGCTGTTATGGGTTCTGTCATTAGAAGGCATGCTTGGTTAAAGGAACAGAATCTGCCTGATCATGTTAAAACAAAATTATTGGATACTCCATTACAGTATGATACTTTGTTTGGTGTTAAGGCAGAAGAGGTGTTGAAGAAAATGGAGGATAAAGCGAAATCCATGCAGGCGGTTAAGGATTTCCTACAGGTACAGCCACCCAGATTTAGCAGGAACTGACCTACAAAGAATTGGTCCTTTCCAATGTCAGACAGGCCACAAAGAGGCAGATACAGATGCCCCAGAGGCAGATCTCAGCCCCAAGGCTCATACAGGCCTGAACAATGGGGTGCTTCTACCTCCAAAAGCGGAGAAGACAAATCACAACCATGCAGGAAACAGTCCCAATGACTTTCCTCTGCCAGAACCAAGAACTTATCTTTTGGCAGCCCTTTTAGGGGGAAAACTAGTACTTTTTTCACCAAATTGGCACATGATTACTCAGGACAAATGGGTCTTGAACATAGTGTCTCAGGGCTACAGGTTACACTTTCACACCCTGCCAAGGGCAAAAGGTATGCCAGACCTGCCACACAATCAATGGGTAGAGGCACAAAAGCAAGTTTCATCCCTCATGGACATGAGGGCCATTCAGCAAGTACCACAACAAGAGCAGGGACAAGGATTTTACTCGAGACTTTTCTTGGTGCCCAGAAAGGACAAAGCCTGGAGACCAATACTGGACCCGTCTATACTAAACACATTTCTGGACATTCCAAAATTCAAAATGTTGACTCTGCTCGTAACTTTGGACCTAAAAGATGCATACCTGCATGTCCCAATCAGACAATCTTGCAGAAGATGCCTCGGATTCATAGCTGGCTCAATGCACTACCAATTCTCTGCACTGCCCTTTGGCTTATCTACTGTGCCCAGGGTCTTTACAAAATGCCTAGCACCAGTAATTGCATTTTGCAGACAGAGGAAATCAAATATATCCTTACTTGGACGACTGCCTTATTCAAGCAGAGAACAAAGACATTCTACTAAAGCATCTGGCGTTTGTAAAAAGATTACTAATTTGTCTAGGGTACACAGTAAACGAAAATAAATCAAAACTAGTACCCTCTCAAGAGATAATATTCCTGGGTGCAAGCTTAAATACAACTGCCCAGATGGCTTATCTCACGCCAGACAAACAAAGGCAACTGACTTATTACTTCAAAATGTTGGCAACAAAGACCCAGTTATCTGCAAGGTAAATTCTGCAGGCTTTGGGCTTCATGGCATCCTGCATTCTGCTTATTCCATATGCCAGACTACATATGAGGAAACTACAATGGTATCTAAAAAGTGTTTGGATTCAACATTGCCACAGCCTGGAAACATTAATTACCCTCATTCCCGGCTTGCAACAGAAGTTTCGATGGTGGGCACAGGCCTGTCACCACAACAAGGGACAGCCATTCACTTTACCTACAGCCAGGCAGACACTAACAACGGATGCATCAGATTATGCCTGGGGAGCCCACATGGCAGGAAAATGTATTCAGGGCACATGGCCCGCAAGCCAGTTGCATCTTCATATCAATCAAAAAGAGATGCTAGCTGTTCAGAATGCCCTGACAGCTTTCAAGGATCTACTTCATCCAGGACAACTACTGATAATGACGGACAATACTACAGTCATGTGGTACATAAACAAGCAGGGAGGCACACATTCCTACCCCCTCTGCAGACAAGCCATGACTTTGTGGGACACAGCATTGACCTATCAAGTTCACATGCAAGCACAATTCCTGCCAGGAAAAATAAACACTCTGGCAGACGAACTAAGCAGAGACCTCATGGATCCCCACAAGTGGAAACTGGATCCACAAGTCTTCAGCATGATAACAAGGAAATGGGATGCCCAGACATAGATCTATTTGCCTCACCTCACAACTGCCAACTACAGAGATTCTGCACAAGGATTTATCACAAACAAGCATGGAAAGTGGATGCCCTATCCTTCAGCTGGAAAAACCTAACAGTATATGCCTTTCCTCCACTGCTTGTCCTCCCCAAGGTACTCCTAAAGAACTTGTGTCAAGGTCCAGCCTGGACATTGCCTCAAACTTCTCACTTACTGACTCAACAAAACAATCTAGATCCTGCACAGCCAACTCAGGACCTTAAATCTGGCAGCATGGCAGATAATGTAGCCATTCAGAACACTCCTCTTTCAAAAGCTGTGATGGATGTTATCTTGGAGGCCAGGAAGCCCAGTACCAGAAAATCATATGCAGAAAAATGGAAGAGATTCTGTGCTTGGAACCAGGAACAAGGAACTGACACGTTTGTACCAAATATTCCCCAGATTTTACAATACTTAACTGAGATGCTGGACAAAGGCCTATCCTTTTCATCAATTAAGATTCATGCCTCTGCCATTTCAGCCCATTACAATACGGAACCACCTATCTTTTCTCATCCTTTAATAAGGCAGTACCTCAGAGGGGCCAAAAACATAAGACCTCCAAGGAGAGCACCAATACCTGATGGGACCTCAATTATGTCTTGGAAAAACTCTCACTGCCTCCTTTTGAGCCAGCCTCAACAGCTGATATAAAATTATTATCCTGGAAAACAGCTCTGCTCCTAGCAATAACCTCTGCAAGACGAGTCTCGGAGTTACAGGCACTCATGGCTGTGGACCCTTTTATCATTTTCTATCCAGACAGGATTTCTCTGAGGACGAACCCTACATTTATGCCTAAGGTGGTGTCCAGTGTGGCCCTTAACCAAACCATTCACTTGCCTACCTTTTATCCAAACCCAGAGAACAAGGGTGAGAGACATCTCCATTCTTTGGACATACATAGACAGCTACGCTTCTACTTGGACAGAACCAAAGCTTTCAGAAAGACTGAGCAACTTTTAGTGGCATATGCTACAGGATCACAAGGAAAGGCTATCTCAAAACAGACTTTCAAAATGGATAGGCCATTGCATTCGTTTCTGCTACTCACAGCATGGCAAATCAGTGCCTAAGGGCATTAGGCCACATTCTACCAGAGCAGCAGCCACTTCAGCAGCCTTCCTCAGAGGAGTACCAACCAAAGACATCTTAGAGGCTGCAACTTGGACTTCATGCACACTTTTACAAAGCACTACCACTTACCTCTCTACTCTAAATCCAGAGCAGGCTTTGCCATTGCAGTTCTGCAGGACCTCATAGCCTCTCCTAATCCTATTTAGCCCAGCCACCCATCCTCAACTTTGGGATTCAACCCAAGAGTAATGACTGCAACAGTGAAACACGATGAACATAGTACAGTTGTGTACCTACCATAAATGTAGATGTTCGAGTGTATTCACTGTTGCAGTCCAGGTTACCCTCCCACCACCCCCCTTTCATTTGCTGGGTCTTATCTGTACTTCTCTATTCTATACAACCTATGTGGTGTATTTGCTTGTAGATGAAGGAAATGTTTACTTTAGTGCATGCATGTTTATTGGCATAATCTATTTAGCCTACCCTTTTGGGGGTACCTGACATCTGGGGCAAGAAAAATTGAAGAAAATGGTGTTGGCCGCATCTTTTATACCCCTGGCGCACTGACGTCAGGGAAGAGGCGACAGCAACCGACGCCGGACCAAGACTTTGGAATTCAGGCCGACTGTGGGTAGCCTGCCAGCAGGATAACCCAAGAGTAATGACTGCAACAGTGAATACACTCAAACATCTACATTTATGGTAGGTACACAACTCTACTTTTTACCTGCACAGGACTAAAGAATTTAGAAAATCAGATCAATTATTTGTTTCCTTTTCAGACAAAAATAAAGGCTTGCCTGTTTCTAAGGTTACCTTCTCAAAATGGCTTTCTGGGTCACATTCTCAGTTCTTTGCATCACCCTTTGGTTTATATACAGTTCCAAGGCTATTCACAAAATGTTCCTTTGCTTATCAGACTGCTGGCAAACAGTTACCCAACAAAGTAAAAGGCCACTCTACAAGGACAGTATCAACTTCATGTGCCTTTAGATCTAGGCTCCCAATTGATACGATTTGTGCAGCAGCTACTTGAGCAAGACCACATACCTTTGTCACTCATTACAAATTGGGTTTGGCCTCCCAGGACAGGTCATCCTTTGGGTCCACTGTGCTGAAGAGTCTCTGTTTGAGCCACCCGGGATAAAGGTGCTAGGGACGCTGTCCCATCCAGCAAGATATATGGCGAGATAGGACTACAGATAGTCCATCTCGCCTACATTCTTGCGTTCCTCCCTCCTGCCCCCTTCCTGTTCCTGGAGGATCTGGTGGACTGTACTTATGCTGTCTGGCCTGGTTGTAGTTGTCCACCTGGCATGGATGATGATACACAATGTTCTGTCTGTATGTACACAGTTATTGATAGTTTCATAACTATTAGGTACTTATTGCTTCTTGCAAACAAGATCTGGGGAATTGCCTTGAGGCACCATGAGATAGGGGTTTGCCTTGAGCCAGTAAAAGCTTTCTAGCTTTAGTATCGGCTGAGTTGGAACCGAATATCGGCTCTGAACCCATCCAGCAAGACTGTAGGTGAGATGGACTACAAACATGGAACGTGTTATGGTAAGTACATAACTTCTTTTTAATAGAGATGAAGTGCCTGAGACGGTTGGTAAGGTGCACACTCTGGGACAGGTGAAGAAATGAGGAGTTAAGGGCAGAAGCCAGATTAGCTGCAGTTACAGAAAAGATCAGAGAGAACAGATTGATAGTTTGGGCACATGTACGGGAAAGCAGAAGACAACCTGGTGAAGATTTGGCACAGACAGGACAAATGCAAAAGGAAATGAGAGCATCCAGTAAAGAGGTGGGTGGGTTGTGTGCGAAAAGATCTGCAACAGTCAGGCATGAGTGTTGAAGGTAGGATATTAACATTGAATCAGGAGAGGTGGCAGCAAGTGACACAACACCTGAACCCATGCAGAAAAAAAATGGGAAAAAGGGGGTTAATGATGGTGGTGATGATATGTTTTTAAATGTGTCCCTGCATTAGTCTGCAGTATGTCATCTGGTTTCCTTTGTGGGGGCTGAACACAACCTGGATGTATGCTGTCAATTCAAGCTTTACTTGATGCAGGTACAGATGTCCTTCAAGAATGCAACTGCAATCCTGGAGGGGCGTGGCCAAGGATGAACACAGGATAGCAGCAGATTTCTTCAGCTCCACCAATTTCATTACACTGACAGGAATTAATTACTTAAAAAATTAATTTTTGAAGTAATTTTCTTTCTAAATATGTTTGTTTTATATAGTTCTTGAACTATATCTAAAAAAGAAAGGAAATCTTAACAATATTCCTGTCAGAAATCACTTTGGAAATTTTCCTGTCAGTTTATCAGTCTGAAATGAGTTCCAGTAAGACAAATTCTCAAGACTCCAGCATCAAGAAAGAACTTCAGTCTCTGATAATTATAATCCAGCAACTTACTGCTAAGATGGATAAAATGGATACTAAAATAGACACCTTCATAGAAAAACTACAAAACAAATAGACTTGTTACATATAGACCTGCAACAACAGAAGATCCAGATGACAGGCATAGAAGAAGCTGTGAATGACATGGAAAATAGAATACAAGAAGAGGAAATCAACACTGAGTTTCTGCTGAAACAAAATACACATTTACAAACAAAGCTGGATGACCTGGAAAATAGATCTAGGCGCAATAACATTAGGATTTTTGGACTGCCAGAAAATATTGAAGGTAACAATATTACTTCTTTTTTAACAACATGGCTCCCTAAAACTTTAGACTTACCAGAAGCATTCTCTTTTGGTATCGAAAGAACACATAGATCTATAGCTAATACTAACTCTTACAAAAACTATCCTAGATCAGTTATAGTTAGATTTCTATCATCTTTTGATAAAGAGATGGTTCTTAAATCTGCTTGGGCTAAAGCTCCTGTTAAGATTAATGAGACAACTGTGCGTTTTGACAATGACTATTCTTCCATGGTAATAGCTAAAAGAAAAGTTTTTCTGCCACTAATAAGGGAGCTTAAAAAAGCACAGTTTAAAACATACCTTCTGTTTCCTGCCAAGCTTAAAATCTTCCTTCCTGATGGTCCTAAAATTTTCGATGACTTAGACTCTGCTTTACTGTTTATCAAAAAAAATAAGATTTTGGATAAAATAGAAGAAATGGAATGGGCTAGTCCTTCATTAAAGAGACTGGCAACTGAAACTTCGTGGAAGACTTCAGTGAAGAAGAAGAGACTAAAAAACAAATGATTTGTTATATGTTTTTTTTTTCTCTCATAATTTTATTTCATTATTAATCTTTTTAAATATAGTTCCTGCATTTCCAAGAAGCAACAAATATTTTGAAAAAGATTTAATCAAAGTTATTCTCTGTGTGCAAAGAAATGTTTTGTTTCATAACTAGTCAAAATACCTGGAGATTTAATGGCAAGTTGTGATTCAACTTTTTTCTCTTTCTGAAAAGGAGAAGTAAGGTCAGTAATTTGATACATTTT